>NC_092412.1:246088884-246353884 GCF_040894005.1 Engystomops pustulosus
TCTGGTAAATCCTCTCTTAGAACTAAATTATCAAAGGAAATGTGTGGAAAGAGTTAATCTTTAGCCTCCTTATCTGTCTAAAGTGGCTAGACCTCAGAAGGCATTCATATACACTGCTCACTACTGGAGAAAGAAGCAGAAAATAAAGCACAGAAGCCATCGCAATTTATGGTGATTTGTAGGGAATTTTGATTTCAGGACTTGTACCCCAAAAAATCCCACCAGCGACTATTATACAGGAGACAACTGCTTAAAGCCTATAAGCAGCCGTTCACTGATAGCAGGGGTTAATCTTAAGTGCGGTGGTCAAACGCCACCGCTGCACCTATATGACACAAGCACCTGGGCAGCGCCGACTTGGGGCTATTGGGGTGCAATGATGCAATATTACTGCAGTATTTTGTATCCTATTGCAGCCTAGAGGTTCATGCCTCATCCTAAAATGTCCAATGTATCAAAGTATAGAAACAATTATTCCTTGCAGTGAATGAGGTAATGGAATAAGATGTGGGCACATTGCAGCAAACACTTAGCGGTAACACTCACATAGCAGGTGCTATGGTCATCGATCGCCGGCTTCAAAAAGATGGGGGCGCATGGGCGCCACCATCTTGGCGAGGATCATTGCTCCCCGTAACTTCATCAGGGAGCGGCGATCTGTGACCATGACAGCCTCGGGTCTTCTGAAGACCCCCAGAGACTGCTTCATGTTAAACCTTTCATTACAACGTGCTATCAGCACATTGTAATGAATGAGGAGGAAAATCCACTGTAGTATGGCAGTATATGATAGGAACGATCAGACAACCTGGGGTTAAAGTACACTAGGGAGTCTGAAAAACTGTAAAAATAAAAACCTAAAAATTCAAATCACCCTCCTTTCCCTAGAACTGATATAAACAGTAAAATTCATAAACACATTAGATATCATGTCTGAAAATGCCAGATCAAAATATGTTAACGGTTTTTCACTGCGTTTAACCCCGTAATGAAAAATAGCACCCAAAGTCGAAAATGGCACTTTTTTGCCATTAAAAATTTTTATAAAAGTGATCAAAAGATCGCAGTCCTAAAAATTACATAATTGAAACCGTCATCAAAAGTCGCAAAAGGCGACACCACCCACAGCTCCGTACAACGAAGTATGAAAAAGTTATCAGCGCTAGAAGATGGCGAAAATCAGAAAAATTTTTGTACAAGTTTAAATTTTTGTAAATGTATGAAAACAAAAAACCTATACAAATTGGTTATATTAGTGATTGCACCGACCCAAAGAATAAAGTAGACCTGTCTTTTGGGACGCAGAGTGAAAGCCGTAAAATCCAAGCCCACAAGAAAACGGGGCAAATGCTTTTTTTTCACGATTTTCACTGCATTTGGAATTTTTTCCCGCTTCCCAGTACATGAAATGAATATTAAATACCAATACTATAAAGTGCAATTTGTTACGCAGAAAAACAAGCCCAAACAGAGCTCTTTACGTGTAAAAATAAATTTATAGATTCAAGGTGGGGAGTGAAAAATGGAAATGAAAAAACGTGAGAGGACCTGGTCCTTAACCGGTTAAACTGCATGTGGAAGGGGACGGGCAGCCAGTGCAGGACTGGCACAGACTGGAGGCATCCAGTGGTGATTGGTCTATATTATATGGCAAGTTTGGCTACTACAGCAGTGGAGCTGAGCTCATGCGCAGTCACATACATTTTATATAGTAAACTGGGACTCATCACCAAAAGCACCCCCCCCCCCCAACACTAAGACAAGGCAACATAACATACAAGAACTTCCTAATTTTCTTTATGCCCCAATAATCCAACGCTGTGTAGTTTTATAGAGTTTATTAATAGAAACTTCTCGTCCACACACAATGCTATATAAAACAATTAAATAAAGACCTGCAGTCTGGCAGTGACAACTGATCGGATACAATTATATAAAAGACATATTTACAGTTTTTGGAGTCTCCTCAGCAAGGCTCATAAGTTTTGATAAAGACAGCGCCGTCCTCTGCATAGTGGTCAGAGCAGGTTACTGCAGATCCAATCCCTTCCATTTGAATTAGAGCCAATCTGAGGACTCGTATCCACCACTGCACAGAGGGCGGCGCTGTCACTTCCTGATGATGCTCTGCTGATTCTCTGCGGGTATTCTGGTACAAGATCGCTGTCATGGGAAAAACCCCTTCAGGATACTGGAAAAGTTCTCGCACCAAAACTTAATTTGATTAAGTGTTCAGATTCTAAAATACTTCAAATTTTATTTAAAATCCATGGACCGCTCCTAGTTGTGGTGCAGGTATAGGATCCGCGTCCCCTTTACCTCCATAGTATTGTCTCCCCTGGGCGAGGACAACACGCAGCAGCTGCATCCATATCCCAGCGCAGCCTTAGCACTTCCAGGTGAACTTGTAGTCGCTGAGATCTAAGTGACGTAGCGAGGATTTCCCCAGTGTAGACGACTGGGTGAACTGTTCTAGTGTCAGCGGGTGAAGACCACAGTTTGCGAGTTCTGCTCCATCCATCTCCTGTCAAACAAGTCAATACATTAGGATATAATATATTAACCACCTTACAAAGTGATGACATCCATTTTTCGCTCCAAAAGCCATAACATTTTTGCAGGACACATATTTCATACAATATTTCATGCATTTCCAGGGAAGCTGTAATTAATTTTTTTTTCTATTTTAGACCCCCTGGGGTACTTGAACCCTAGGGGGTCTGATCACTCATACAATGTGCTGTAATACTACAGTATTGAAATATATTGGCAATTTGCTGCATCTGAATTAACCCTCCAGTACAACCTAATTCACTCGGACACCGTTGGGATTTCTAGGACACTGCAGATAGGAGATGAACTGAGCCAATATTGCAGCTCATATTCAACGACAGCATTTACATGACGTCTACGGATTTGCCCAGCAGCAAAATGCAACAAACACCCGATACATATGGAAAGCGATGAACTCTGTAAGCCACAGTCGTGTAGCATTAGGGGCTAAAGTACATGTTTTACCACCTCTTTTCATCCTTTTATATGAGTCACTATTGAAGTATATTAAAGTTTACCTGGCTCCCTGCCAGCGAGTTACGGTGTTGTCAGCTTCAATGAACCGAATCCCCGTCTCCTCGAGTCATCCTCTCTCCTCCTCTCATGCACATGGAGCAGTGAAGAGTCGCCCCATCACCACAACAGAAAGAGAAGACTGCAAAATCGTGAGATCTGAGCGTCAGCTCACGTGGTAACGGGGAAGAGAGGATGATTGAGTAGATGGAGATTCGATACATTGAAGTTGACGCCCCCATGACTCGCTGGCATGGAACAAGGTCAACTTTTATAACTTGATGGAACGGGGAACCAAACTTATTACAACAGCTATGGGTGAAAATGCCATATGATGACAGGTTCCCTGTACAATTCCCTGCAGCATATAAAGCTGAAGCGCTTACGTCCCCATCGGATGTAGAGTTGTACCCCAGGTGAGAGCGCACACATCTAGCTCCATGTTTATACCCACAGCTTGGACGCCGCTCACCTTGCAGTTTTGGGAGTGGATCGCCGTGTTGAAGACGGTTGTTGGATCGTGTGTGTACAGAGATGCGGAAAAACTTCCCTTCTGTGCAGCGTTAAGCAGCAGCGTCAGAGAATGGACGGTGTGCGGCATCACAGGCCCGGTGATCTCCAGGCTGAACTGATCCTTATATCCTGAACGCACCTGAGTTCTCACATTCACAGTCCTGGCCTGCAAAGAGGAGAAACCACAGCGTTATCTTAGAAAGTCACCTCCTACCCCCTTCCCTACGACCCGTCATACTCCAAGGACCACTTTACCTTCATCGTATGCATAGTAGCTCCCCTGAACGCCACTGGAGACAGCAGCGTTGGTGGAAGTCCTGCCTGAGGACCAGCAGCGGCTACAATACTCTTACAGTTGATCAGGAAGTTGAGCAACGTGAACGTGTTCGCTCCTTTAACCAAGACGACAGATTCAGGTCTGTGATCCAACTTCACTTCATTCTTTTCCTTACGACTGGTACAGTTATGGTTAAGTTAGAAACATTGTACACAGATGAGGACATTCTAGGAATCATCTCCTGGGGTTATTCATACATAAGATCATTGATCTCAGATACTGCTCAGGTGTAAGCAGTCACCATCATCATAAAAGTGAACACAAAGACGGGCCGCAATCATTCGTCGTGGGCCATATTTGTTCCTACAAAGTCAGAGTTATCATGAAGGATACAGTTTGATGGAAATGGCATCCGGCTTCTTAATCTTGTCTTCGACTCCCATCTCCTCCAACCAAGAGAAGCTCTCGTCTTCATCACTGTCCGGCGGTGCCCTGCGAATACAAAGTTATTCAGGAAAACGTATGGAGCAATCGCCTGCTATAGTCTTATATGCAGAGAGAGATCACCAGGTCATTAGGCTCATGGTGGGAGAACATAAAACACTTGTCACAAGGGGAGATGAACCAATCCATTGGAAAGGAAAAGGAAGTCTTGAGGATAAGTCCCATCTATAGGACTGTGAAATCAGAGAGGACAGCGCCAGCCATGCCCAACAGTCCTACAGAGACTAAGTGGAGTGACATTACATCTGCTTGAGCTGTGAAGCTCCCAGGGGTCAGACCTCCACCGGTCAGCATATCCTCATGTTACAACCCCTTTTCCTGGAATTCAGATTTATAATGAATAGTTTCACTTCACAGAAAGATCACATACTCCTCTCCTTCGCTGGTATGGCCACTCTCCTGCATCTTGTCATCACACTCAGACGTCTCAGAGGCCTTTGCCTTTTTGTTGGGGTCATTAGTCACCAGAGGGAGAGAGAAATCAATTCCTAAAAGGACAAAAATATGAAATATTTCAGCAACATACAATACATAATAGGAACATGTACGGGTTTAGGTTTGAGAGAAAGTGCAAGAAAATGGTGGCAGTGCAGGATGTGGTACAATATACAGCGTGCTTTACAAGCACTTGCCTTCGTTTTTCATGGCTTCTCTGAGGCCTCTTGTGGTTGGAGACATGACGGCTGTGATGACATCGCTCCCTGCGATCCCGGCTGCCCGGAACAGTACGGTGAACTGATAGGTACAAACGTAGAAGTACGGACACAGCTTCGCTCTCAGCAGGTTATACAAAGACGTGAAACTTAGGGCCCTGCACAGAAAGATGGATCAGGAGCCGGACTCTAGTGTGACACACCGAAGGACTTGTCACAAGATGTCACCACATACCATTCACTCATTAACACTTGCTGCAGAGCTTCGTCCTGCGTCCAGGGGCTGTTCTTCCCCGTCATCTTGCGGTCGGCTCCAATCCTAGGGAAGAGCTGTAGCCAGGGGAAGGTGGGGTGCAGCCAGTAGACCAGGGCCTGCTGGAAGGCGCAGCGCAGGTCTGTGGACAGCCTTGGCTCCTATGAGGTGACATTAAATAATACATAATATGAGAGGCGAGATCCCCCTGGAATAATACATAACGGATGCGGTTATGTTCTATATATACACATTACCGCTATACTGTGAGGTAAGCTGAAACCAGCAGCACGACAATGAAGGACGAGGCCTTGTGCTTCTTCTTGAGCTTTCAGGTGGTCGGTCCAGGTGAACGGCTGAGACGAGGTGAACAACAGACGCGTCTTCAGACTCCAGTCAGCCGGATAGGTGTCAGACGCTGCACACGGCTCAGGTCCTGGAAGAGGCTTCTCAGGAGACTGCGGGAACAGAGAGGGAAACAGTCACATATCAAATAACAAACAAAGTTATCCCTGTACCTCAGGGGGACCCCGTTAGTTAGGGACAAGTTAGTGATCATCTGCCAACCATTTAGTTTTGCAAATCCACAAAAACTCTTGACAATTGGACCGTTTTTACAGATAAAAAGCTCAGGAATAAATGAAACATTACTCATAGATCCAGACACGGACTGTGGTATCTTCTTATATCTTATCTGTTGCCTTCCATTTATAAGCATGCTAATAAGCCAGAAGAGCTTCTTTGTGCGTTACCAAATCCTTTCAATGCTGAAGCTTCACAGGCTGTTACACTGTGCAGGAGGCTGAAGTGCTGAAGAAGGGGGGGGGGGGACAGTGTAACAGCCAGAAGGAGCTCTGGTAACGCCCAACAGAGCCGGTGCCAGGATTTATGAGTAATGTCCCTGGTTATCAGAATGGATTCTGATGGGAGATTTCCTTTAAACATGGACCAATGATCAGTGGGTTTTGGACCTAGTACGGCTCACGCTCATGTACACACAGGTACATTTTGATAAGAAATATTCCCCCTCCCCCCTTTTAGGTGGAGCCTGTGGTCCTATATATCCACGTACCTGGGTGTCTGTAGTTGTGGTGGGTACGGTGTCCAGCCCTTCTCCGAAAATCACGTCTTCAACCGAATGATACTGAGGGAGACGAGAAGAGTCAGCCATTAGTCCTACACATCACAGTGATTGCTTGTCCCCCCCCCCCCCCTCGTATGTGATGGCGGATACAAAGCAGTATGCGACCGTCCACATCATTAGATGTAATATAACGTCTCTCCGGAGGAGAAAGAAAGGGACGGAGCAAATCAGAGGGGAGCCCACTGCCAGGACCCCAACAATCATCTCTGATTCACTATGGGACATCACCACAGACTAAGCTCCACTAAGTGACCCCCCCAATGAGAGTATGAGCCCGGGGGATCAGACGCGGCGCTGATAAGATTATTACCGGAATAACCCAAATCATGAGGATAGCGAGTGCATCGTTACAGAATTGAACCTGCACAATGAGGGACACATTTAAAAGAAAATTCTAAAGAAATTAAAAAAAGGCAGGGGGGGGGGGGTTTCCCCTTTATTATTTTTTATATATATATATATATATATATATATATATATATATAAAATAAAGTCGGACCTAAAAGAGAACTAGCAGCTATTCTAGTGAGCAGTGACGTCATCGCAGCGCGGTGTAAACACAGCTGTCACGTGACCCGTCACCTGTGTAGTCAGAGACCAGCGCGCAGCAGTGACGTAGCGGCTGCTGATTGGCGGTACGTGTCAATAGGGAATAGTGAGGCTGTGATGACAGGCGGCGCCAACTAGAGGGCGCTGCTCCGGAGTGCGGCGCTCACCTGCAGCGGGGTCCCGGGCGCCCTGGCCGGCAGCTCCCAGCTCTCCTCCGGGCAGCGCTCCGCCGCACTCTCCGCTCTCCTCTTGGCCTCCACCGTGTTGTCCAGACTGGCGAAGGGATTCCTGCGCTTCACCGCCCCAGAGCTGCTCCTCTGCGGCCCCGGAGAGAACGGCCGCAGCCCCGGGACCCGCTTGGACACCTCTCCCGGGGAGAAGAGCGAAGTCCTGGCTCCGGCCTCACTGCGGCTCCGGCGGCGGCTCAGCCTCAGGATCTCCGAGGGCTTCTTGAAGCTGGGGGAGTATCCGGGTAACATCTCGGAGGACATCGCGGCGGCTGCTAATGCACCGGACCCTCAGCTCTCACTGATTGCTGCTCATTACAAATGTGGCGCGCTTTCCCAAGTGACGTCACACTGCAGCGCCCCGCCTACTCCAGATGTCATTCCCGCCTTGTGTCCTCACTACTAGTCACCACTAGAGGCCGCTGCTTCTGCTGCTGTCACATAATGTGCTGCGCACGCCCCACGCCCCCAGTAGGTGTCGCTATAAACCAGAATGGTCTAACGCAGCAACCAATAACAGCGCAGCTTTCATAATTTCAGAGCTGATAAAAAAATATATACTGAGCCCTGACTGGCTGGAATTAGCAGCACATTCTGTCGACTGAGATTTACCAGATATTTGACTCCCAGTTTTTAAAATTAATTGGTGAAAGACATTGGCACAGGACCATGTTTTTTTTTTTTTTTTTAATTCTTTTTATTGGGGGGGAAGCTTATAATGGGGCATTTACAACGCATGCACAGCACATTCAGTGTAAATGCAGTTTAAACGTGTTGTGTGAACTGGGCCTCAAAAGTTTGGCCGTGAGGGTGGGGCTTAAAGAGAAGAGGTGTGGTCTCTTTGTACAGAATATGCAAAGTAACGGCTGATTTTCAGTCAGGCTGCATTCACATGTTGCGTTTTTGGATGGGTTTTCATTGCAGTTTTGAAACACATTCTAAACGCATCAGGCAAAACACATTCTATGAAAGAATGTGCGCAGAGCCGGGAATTGCGAATACTCCATCCCAGAGTGAGCTGCTGCTGGACGGGACACCCCACGTTTTTGCCGCTATCTTCTGTGGAGATCTGCCCATGCAGTGGTTGAGAGTCCATGCATTATACAGAAATATGTTGTTACATTGTCTACGCTTCTGGCAGATAGGGAGTCCTTACATCATATTTCTGTATGATGCATGGACCCCCACTCGGCATAGAGTTAGTAACCAGACATAGAATTTGGAAAGGAAACATACCTTGGCTTATCAGGGGTCATCCAAGACAGAACTATGACCATACGAGGACAAAAGAGCAGGATCCGAAAAAAATATGTTGTCTCCCCTCCCCATGACCCCTAGTGGGGATGGAGGGTGACAGGACCTCAGGCCTCAAAGAGTGGACACCATGTGCCAGTGCCACATCACAGCCTGGTATCAGGAGTAAAGATCAGACAGCAGTGACATCACTCCAGCAGCACATACAGGCCGCAGCCGCAGAACATTGCAGAATTTGTATCAACCATGTGTTTATTTTATTACATGTACATAAATATTAACACCTTACAAAATATTTTCATATAATCCTACAGAAAACACCTGGAACCCTTCCATATAGATGCATCACGTCTCTCACAGCTGAACAACCAGCCGCTTCCTCACGTCTTTCCTCTGCACTATCTCCATGAAGACTTTAGCTTCATATATTGGGACCGGTTCATCCAGGTAAGGCCTAAAAGATACAAAAATTACAAATATAACAACAGGGGTGCATAAACTGTGTGACACCCAGGTGTATACAAATGAAATATTTGTATTGTATACTCCCTGATACTGTGACACGGTTATATACTTTATTATAATTATGACCATCTGTGGCCACCACTAGGGGGAGCCGGATAGGAGTCATACAGCTTGTATTGAAATCAGTGGTATGAATATGACTCAAGGCAAGTACAAGCTGCTTCCCTCTTGGTGTTGTACATACTTTACCCTTGATAGAAATGACTTACCTGAGTATTCCTCCTCCAAGTTTATCCATAACGTCTTTCAGGATATGTGAAGTTGTGGTTAAGGATGTAATAAATTGTTATTTTTAATTAAGAACCGTCTGTGAAAGTATCTATGGCAAATACTTCCGGTTAAAGGGGCATCCCGCTAATACCTACCTGCAAATCAGGGGATATGTGAATGGAGAGGTGGTGCACAGGCTTAGCCATCGCCCCATTCACTTCTATGGGACCTTTTTGGAAATGGCAGTGGTTAGTGGAGCCGCAGTGAAGGATAATTGCAAAACTATGGATATTATCACTGTGAGGGGTAAAGGATATGAAGATATTTTCCTTGCTGAGAACTTGAAAGGCTCCAGGTTTCCTCATTCAGATAGGATAGTGACGCCCCTTTAAGGAATAGAATATTACTGTCCGGAGGATCGAGCTACATATAGAAAAGAAAAAAAGGATTTAAAGGGATTGTCTTACTTTAGAATGTGCATTTATTATCTGATGATTCTCACCAATGAATTGCTCAGGTCTGTCTACAAAATATCATTCAGATTTTACTGTTACAGCCAACTACATGGTTACAACGACCTCATTGTACGAGTATTGCAGCAGATCTGCAGCCAGTGTTAGGTGTTGTCCCAGGAGAGATGTATAACCATAACTATGTGTGTGTTGTAGCAGCAGGGCTGTGAAATATGGATTTGTATTCCAGGATTGTAATTGATTTGAAGCAATAGGGGGGGGGGAGGTGTCCTCACACTGCTGTATTCTTTGATTTCTGCACTCAAACTGCTCCGCAGCCCCTTCTCTTTGTCATTTCTACTAAGGATCCTACTACTTACTACTCTTAGATGTAATATCTAACCATAAGACAGACACTGCTCTTAGCTGTAATATCCAACCAGACGCCGGCTACCGCTCTTAGCTGTAATATCCAACCAGACGCCGGCTACCGCTCTTAGCTGTAATATCCAACCAGACGCCAGCTACCGCTCTTAGCTGTAATATCCAACCAGACGCCAGCTACCGCTCTTAGCTGTAATATCCAACCAGATGCCAGCTACCGCTCTTAGCTGTAATATCCAACCAGACGCCAGCTACCGCTCTTAGCTGTAATATCCAACCAGACGCCGGCTACTGCTCTTAGCTGTAATATCCAACCAGACGCCAGCTACCGCTCTTAGCTGTAATATCCAACCAGACGCCAGCTACCGCTCTTAGCTGTAATATCCAACCAGACGCCAGCTACCGCTCTTAGCTGTAATATCCAACCAGACGCCAGCTACCGCTCTTAGCTGTAATACCTTTCCAGAAGCTTGCACCTACTCTTAGCTATACTATCTAGCCAGAAGCCAGGTACTGCTGTTAGCTGTAATAACTAACCAGAAGCCTGCTGCTACTCTCAGCTGTAAGGGGGAAGGGTTGTGCTGTGAATCTTTCACACAGGTGCAACAATCCTGGAATATAGATTCTGCAGTTACATCATACACAATAGTAGGATTAGACATCTGTCTAGAGTTTCACATGGTTGTGCCTTCTGTTACACAATTAGTACCTGAAGATGCTGTTCTCTGGTTACCCAGTGGCTCCCAACAGCGAGAAGGGAGATAATTTCATGTTTGTGGGGCAGAAGTGTCGGCTTTGTATGAGAGTCTTCTGTGTTGTACAGCGTCACTGGAAGAAGAGATGTATTTTCAGTAATCAGCAATAGCTCCAAACCCCTTCATACACATCATCATTCTGCTAAGAGTATGGCCTCCCTTACACTCACCCTTTAAGACATTAGATCAATACTTCAATTATTTGTAAGAAATACAGGCGCAGCTCTAAAGGAAAACTACCATCAAAGATCTTACATCATGATAAACCACGGATCATGACTTTGGAAATAGTCTTATAATTGTTATCCATGTTCTCCTTCCTTCTGAAAATCAACTTTTAAAATTATGCTAATGCATGCTGAAGGGCTCTGGGTGTCTTAACAGAGCCCCTCCGTGCAGAAGCATCACAGGCTGTGACATTGTGCACTTCCCCCCCCTCCCAATATGTGAGTTTACATTAGACAGAAGGAGGAAGGCAGTGCTGAGGGAGCAGAGGAGGAGGGCAAGACGGTGTTCTGGCTTCACAGGCTGTTACACTGAGGGGCCTTGGTAACGACTGTCAGAGCCCTTCATTCTCCTTAACATAATTATAAGAGTTGATTTTAGAAAGGAGGAGGCCATGGATAATAAATATAAGATGAATACCACAGTCACAGTGCCTGGATCTATGAGTAATGTCCCTGGTTTATCGTTATGGATAATCTTAATGGAAATCTATCATCAAAATCATCATCACTGACCTCCAGCATCTACGATAATATCAAACCCGAGCCCCCCGGTCTCCTCCATGCCTTTCTCTGTGAGGTTAACGTTGCCTTTAGAAACATCTATAACACGAGCTGCAGAAGAAGACACATTGGGTTAGAATTTCTAATAGAAGTTGTTGTCTACAAGGAAAAATCAGCAGGAAAGTTGATACATAACTGCTCTGGTACCGATGTTCTGGTGGTCCACACCAGTCTATTTTCCTGACGTCACATACGTCTTCATGAAGGCTACAATGACTCACTGGCCTCAACAGTCTCATGTCTGCTTCCCTGCTGAGACCGGTGATCACCGGATATGGAGCAACTGAGGATTAGACCCCCAGGTATCTCACCTACAGGGGGCCGGATTTTCTCCAGGTACTGTTTGTCCTCCTCGCTGTGTGCGGTGGTGATCACGGTGGCTCCTCTGTGATGGGACAGCTGTATAGCCAACGTGCCAAAGGGCTGTAGGGAAAGGAATAACATACATTTACTGAGCGAGACTACAAACTAGTAATCTCATGCTAAATGTGCCTAAAATGTTCCAAATCTCCCCATATTGTAGTTGCTGTAGAGGTCAATACCCGGCTTTCCTAGGGCCCTGAATGGAGAATACAGCAACTGATCTACTTCTGTATACATACACTCACCGACCACTTTATTAGGTACACCTGTCCAACTGCTCGTTAACACTTAATTTCTAATCAGCCAATCACATGGCAGCAACTCAGTGCATTTAGGCATGTAGACATGGTCAAGACAATCTCCTGCAGTTCAAACCGAGCATCAGTATGGGGAAGAAAGGTGATTTGAGTCCTTTGAACGTGGCATGGTTGTTGGTGCCAGAAGGGCTGGTCTGAGTATTTCAGAAACTGCTGATCTACTCGGATTTTCATGCACAACCACCTCTAGGGTTTACAGAGAATGGTTTGAAAAAGAAAAAACATCCAGTGAGCGGCAGTTCTGTGGGCGGAAATGCCTTGTTGATGCCAGAGGTCAGAGGAGAATGAGCAGACTGGTTCGAGCTGATAGAAAGGCAACAGTGACTCAAATCGCCACCCGTTACAACCAAGGTAGGTAGAAGAGCATCTCTGAACGCACAGTACGTCGAACTTTGAGGCAGATGGGCTACAGCAGCAGAAGACCACACCGGTGCCACTCCTTTCAGCTGAGAACAGGAAACTGAGGCTACAATTTGCACAAGTTCATCGAAATTGGACAGTAGAAGATTGGAAAAACGTTGCCTGGTCTGAGGAGTCTCGATTTCTGCTGCGACATTCGGATGGTAGGGTCAGAATTTGGCATCAACAACATGAAAGCATGGATCCATCCTGCCTTGTATCAACGGTTCTGGCTGGTGGTGTCATGGTGTGGGGAATATTTTCTTGGCACTCTTTGGGCCCCTTGGTACAACGCCACAGCCTACCTGAGTATTGTTGCTGACCATGTCCATCCCTTTATGAGCACAATGTACCCTGTAACATCTGATGGCTACTTTCAGCAGGATAATGCGCCATGTCATAAAGCTGGAAGCATCTCAGACTGGTTTCTTGAACATGACAATGAGGTCACTGGACACAAATGGCCTCCACAGTGACCAGATCTCAATCCAATAGAGCATCTTTGGGATGTGGTGGAACGGGAGATTCGCATCATGGATGTGCAGCCGACAAATCTGCGGCAACTGTGTGATGCCATCATGTCAATATGGACCAAAATCTCTGAGGAGCTTCCAGCACCTTGTTGTATCTATGCCACGAAGAATTGAGGCAGTTCTGAAGGCAAAATGGGGTCCAACCCGTTACTAGCATGGTGTACCTAATAAAGTGGCCGGTGAGTGTAAGTGGCCGCTCTTCTTGTATT
Organism: Engystomops pustulosus; assembly: GCF_040894005.1. Taxonomy (NCBI): domain Eukaryota; kingdom Metazoa; phylum Chordata; class Amphibia; order Anura; family Leptodactylidae; genus Engystomops; species Engystomops pustulosus. The sequence continues at coordinate 246,102,260 of NC_092412.1, forward strand.
ATCTGTAAAGATGGATGAATATTGTACGACTTCCCAGAATAAAGTTGGATGTATCCCCAGAGATGCCTGGGAGGATATTCTACCTATTTAGAGGGATTTACTCAGTGGAGGCATGAGCTCTACAGGCAACCATAAGTCAGGGATGAATAAGGAAATACTAGGTAATAGTGCGCCTAGGATTGGCCTCCGAAAATTATGTGGTGAGAAATCTAGTCCCCCGGCTCAATATGCTTGTAGAAACTGACAGAACCAATGAAATACTAAAATATCCATATATAATGATATGGAATGGAAAAAAGGATGGAAAAGGAAGAAAAGAAGATGAGGGAAACAGGAAGAAATAGAAGAAGGAAAGATGGACACAAGAAATGAAGGAACTGAGGAAAGAAGGAAGGAATAAAGAATACAAGGAAGGAAGAAAGTGGTAAGAAGCAGACGAAAGAAGAAATGTCAATTAAACGAAGCAAATGGAGATAAAGAATGGATGGAAAAAAAGGAAAGAAGGGAAAAAGGAAGGAAGAGAGAGAGAGAGAGGGAAAGATAAGACGAAAGAAGGAAAGTTAAAAGAAAGGAAGCTGGGAAAAAAAGGGAGAGAAGAAAACAAAGAAAGGAAAAAGGGATGGAATGAAGAAAAGTAAAGAAGGGATGGAGAGAACCACACTAGTAAAGGAAGAATGGAGGGAAGAAAGAAGAAACTAATGAAGGAAGGAAGAAAAATGGATTAAGGGTGAATAGAGTGAAGATAATAAGAAAGAAGGACATGAGGAAAAGAAGGATGAATGGAGAATAGAATAAAGAAGGGAAGAAGAAAGAAGCAGAGGAGGAGGGGAATACCTACACTTGCTCCATCTGGTACCAGCACAGACTTTCCTGGTGCCAGGTGCGCCAGGCTGTGCAGCGCGGTGTAGACACATAATCCATCTCTTATTGTCCCTGCAGCTTCCACCCAGCCGACCTTATCTGGTTTATGGACTGTAGAAGACAGGAGACAATGCTTGTACAATCCATAAGTACACACATAGACCCCGGCCCGCCCATGACTAGTAACCACAGTGCGGCGGTCTGTCACCACACTTATAGAGCAGAGGAAGAATTACATGTCTGGGAAAACAGGGATGACCCCGAGATGGAGGGACACAGGGGTCCTGGAACAGGAAGCACAGGAAACGGCAGATGATAAGGAAAAGCTCAGCGCAGACACACAGGAAGGATGAGAAGGAACTTTCACTGACAAAACAATGGCAATTAGATTTATCTTCAGCAGATAGTACTTGGTATGTTATATGATCATGTGACCAATGGGTGCACTCAGCGTTTAGGGCTGCGCAGTTTGGGACACGGGGTCAGCTTACATGGGGTCATAGGGCATATACCACCAGTGCATGGCACCAGGGATGGATGAAAACGAATGTAACCAGGATACCAGGAAAGAAAACCTAGTGTGAGTAAAGGATAAATTCTAGCTATGGCTTTGACATCAAAGAGGATAATTATCCACACAAACAAGACACAGCCGACTCGCACCGTCCCCCATAACCCCATTACCTAGATTATGCTCATGGACCCAGAGAACGTCACAAAGTCCGGACTCCACGAAATCCAGAGGCAAAATTCCTAGAACATAAAACGGATTTATAGTTTGTAAAGCCATTACAATACGAGCAGCATAGGAGCTGCATACACAAAACGGTAGAGGAATTTTTTTTTTTCTTTTCTAGATATGAAGGGAAAAAAGAATCCTAAAAGGAAGCGTTTACCTACAACTTCATCATCGGGCTTAAAAAAGGAAACTTTGGGCCCAACTAGAATGAAAAAAAAAAAATTAATACATTGTTAGAATGTAATCCATAACCTTGCGGTGTTATGTGTCATAGTCATCGGCTCTCACCTTCTAAGATGACTCCGGCCACGTCTCTTCCCACTGGTACGTGTTCCTTGCTCTGATATAAAGCTGAAACAAGCTAATTATGGGTAAAACGGTAGATTTATATCAATTCTAGATATTCGTCATTAGTTTATGTAGGAAAATATATACAAAGTTTTGCGTTTATAGGAAAACACTTAACACCACCCACAATACAACATCTGACTGTTGCCATGGACCCCCAGAGGCTACGTCATAAATTGATGATAGATGAGGGTCTGACCTCTGACCCGAAGCTGGTCTGGATGGAAAAACGTGCTGTGTTTGCAACCCCTCTCCATGGGGAGCCACGACTATTCTAGGGCCGGGGTCTTTATGGCCCTTTATTTATCTTGATTCTGGCACTAAAGGCAACCAGAATCATCTGATCCATGTAGGGGGGGGGACCAAGTGTCGGACCCCCCTGAAAATTGAATATGATTTATCTAACCTGTGGATCTGCTGCAGCCGTTCCTAGATATAGATGGAGGCCCATATGTGTAACGTATAAGCAGTATACAGATACCTTAGTATTGATGGGGGTCAGTGCGCAGGCCTTCACTTGCAGTTTCACGTGATAGTCACTGGGTGACGCCGCCAGTTCCTGAGACACATGAAGAAATCTTGAAGCTATGTAAATCACGGTGGAACGGCATCAATTATCATAATGAAATAAAATCAGCTTTCACATAAGGAAGTCATGTCTATAAAGAGAGACCAAGGGAAATCTATCCTGATAAACCAGGGACATTACTAATTTATCCAGGCACCGTTACTGCAGTTATCTTCTTATATTTGTTATCCATGGCCTCCTTCCTTCTAAAATCTGCTTTTAAAATTATGCTAATGAGGCTGAAGGTGTTCTGTGGGTATTAGAGCCCCTCCATGCTGTAGCTTCACAGGCTGTTACACTGTGCAGGAGCACTTCCACTTTCCCCCTCCCACTGTGTGAGATTACATTAGGCAGAGGGGAGAAGGTGAAGCTACAGCACAGAGGGGCTCCAGTAAAATCTGCCAAAGCCCTTCAAGCTCTGGTTTTCTGTAAAAGCCTCCCAGAGCAATTCTGTCTAATTAGCATAATTTAAAAAGTAGATTTTTAGAAGGAAGGAGGCCATGGCTAACAAATATAAGAAAATTATCACAGTCCCGGTGACTGGTTAAATTGTGATGGTAGATTTGTGGGAGATTTAGCAGAAGTGTCAGAGACCAAAACTGTTGCAGTTGCTCATGGCAACCAATGAGAGCGTGTCTTTCATTTCCCCACAGCAGTTTTTACAAAGAAAGCAGAGCTCTGATTGGTTGCCATGAGCAACTAAAACTTTTGCTCTCCGACATATAAATCTCCCAGGAATTTCTAGACAATATATGATGTATATTGTAATTTGTATCAGTCTTCCCCTCTGTAGGCTTATTGTGTGATTTTCCCTAAGTTGGGGGGTAGAGACCTAGCTGCTGTTACTCTCTCCTCCCTCTCCCCTCTGCATAGACTGCTATGTATGAGAGCCCCCTGAGCTCCTGGCCTTCTGACCTCAGCTTTATATGTACATTAAGTCGGGGATCCACGTCACTGGACCCCCACCACGGCTTTCTACTGATTACAGGGGGACCCAGCCACCCAGGAGAGCATAAAGGTTAATGGGACCTGCATAAGGACATACCCAATGCATTGTCTATAACAAAATAGTGCTCCCATTAGATTCTATGGGCCGCTTTGCAGTGAACCCTTGTGGCGGCATTTAAAATTCAGAAACTTAAACAATCTACTGTTCCCTAAAATATTCCCTAGTTTATCATCCCAAACAGCTCCCTCATGGTTATTTTAAATAAAGCCTGCCTTATCCTTATGGATTCCTCATGTAAAGCCTTATGTGGGCCCCCTAAGCATCTCTGGGCCCCAGCACTTGCCCATGTATGCCCAGTGCTGGCAACAGCCCTGTACCTGTCAGACGCCTGCCCCGTGTGGAAGAGGCCGGATCCTCTGGTACTCCGCGATTATGACCCAGTCAAGTGCTAGGCTGCACATAGCCAGCCACTCAGGTACCAAAGGTAATCCAGCTGCCCCCAAACCCAAAAAGGTCAGGCCGGTGGGGGGGGGGGGGATGTTGCGCATGTTGGAGGTTTCATGCCCAAAATCTGCTAGAAAGTTCCTTTTTGGGTAGGGACTGGGAGTGGATAAAGAGTCCCTTTTAATGTTCTATCTATTAGACAATACCTACAGAAGGGGTATTTGGGATAAGATGAATGCATTAAAAATACAGGACTGTTATATGTCATCTCTATATGATGGATTTACAAGGCAGATTTCACTCCTTGTCATGTGTGAATGGGGCTTTATTAGACCATGAGCCTTATTAGAATAGTGGGTACAGTCCTTCTGGGACTTGTAGTCTTTTTAGCAGCTCTCTACTCTACAGTATGGGGGAGATTTATCACTGCTTCTACGCCAGCTTTCTGCCAACTATGCCACCTCCACGCCATGTGGGTGTGAAGGGGATGTATAGCGGTACGACAGAGTGGGCAGGCATGGGTCCGAATTTTGCATAATTTTGAAAATGGTCGGAGCTGGCATAGTTTTGGGCATGAGCCCTGGCGTATGAGAAATCTTTCACTTATGTGTCCTTAGTTTGCTGTCCTCTCTGAGCTGGTGGAAGGAGACCTAGCTGCTGTGACTCTCCCCCTTCCCTCTGCATAGACTGCTCTGTAATCTGACACCTCAGTTTTGAGCTTCTGTCCCTTTTGCTAGCAAGACAGAATTCAGCTGAGATTTTAAAGTCAAACACAGATTAGGATCTTACCTGACCAGGACTCTAGACCTGAAGAAGTTTTAGTAGACAATAAAATTGATAAGCTACCATCAATATAAGATTGGTGAAAGGACATCTAACACCAGGATGAAGGACTATATGCAAATGAGCCTGAGGGCTCCAGGCTTCATTATCACCTATGGAGCCTGGGGCCCCTCAGAGTCATTTGCATACAGGCCTTCATCCTGGAGGTAGATGCCCTTTAAGGTTTAACACTCTGCACCCCGATTTTTAGCAGATATTATATATCAATGTATGATGGACTAACAAAAATTGTTTAAAAAAAAAAAAAAAAATCGGTAGTTTACAAAAAGTGACAATTACGTACATTTTCCTGAAATACAAATTTCTCCTCATCCTGGGAAGTGGTAATTCGGTAGTAAAGTCCTTTCATGCTGCCCTAGAACGGAGAGACAAGAGATACGGTTAGATCCGGTGAATGAAAGTTTTAGGCTGCATTCACACGTGGCGATTACATTGCATCTTGAAACCCAATACAACAGCTGAGGAGCTTATTATATTGCATTATGTCTACAAAACGCAATGCTTATGTGTTGTGTTTACATTATGTTAACATTGTGTTTACTGAATGTAACGTTAACATGTAAATGAAATTGTAACGCAACGTAATCAGGCAAATCTACTCGATTCGGCTGTTCTATTATTTCAAAATGCAATGTAATCGCCACGGGTGACCGCAGCCTCGTACAGAGAAAACAAAAAAATCATTGGGTAGAACACAACTCCAGAGCCCAAAATGAGGGGGATGGTTTATTTGCATATAAGATTCAATGAGTCCTTGCATCCCTGCAGGACAACCGTGCCACACTGAGAATATGACGTGGTCTCACAGTCAAGCAGGGACTCCTGGCATCATGTATAGCTATGATGCTTGGATTCCAGTTGCCGTCTCAGTGTTCGGTGCATGAAATGCGCCAACAACGCATTTCATGTGCGTGGAGAAAAGACTGCTGTAAAAATTTCGACTACAAATCTGCTGTGTGTTAATATACAAAGTATATTACAAGAAAATATGAAAAAGGGCGCGTCATTTTCGGAGAATTTCGTCACAGACAATTCCAGCATTCGGTATCCTAGCAATAGGGTCAAATCACGTGCAACTTAATTGTATAACAAATGGAGTATAGTATTAGAGGTAGACAACAGACGCTGCTGGAATCAATGACTATCCTAATACGGCGCCAAATCCCATCCCGCTGCCATTCGCCCTAGACCAGACCATAATATTTTAAATGATGATTTTTATAAGACGCAGCGACACTGAAAATCCACACTGTGTTGTGTAAATCCCCGGCTGCCTCAGCGCTCAGGCGTCCAGGGCGACAGAATATGACATATGGATGGGGAATGCGGAAGTCAGGCCCAGATCTGCTGTGTCAGCAACAAACAGGAACCCCTGTCCCCAGCCTGCGCTCACCCTGTGGCCTCTCTGATGGAGAAATGGCAAGTCTTTAGTTTTCTTCCTGAATGAATGTGAAGGAAACTGGAAGAGGAGGAGCCGAGGATCAGCAGCAGGAGGAGGAGATCAGCCATTAACCCTTCACCATCGCTGCAGCCTGCAGGAGGGAGCAGTCTGCTATCTGCTCGCACATTTCTACTCGTCTTTTGGACCTTGATTTTTTTTCATTTCATTATTTGGGCATTTTTGCCATTGTTGTCGTATTTCTATTCGCTTGTGAGCTGTTTTGTACACAATCCTTAATTATTTGTTTAGTTTTTTATGATTTTTATGACTTTTTCTACAACGTCCTTATTAATTGCACATTACAGGGTTTTTTTTTTTTTCTGTTTTTGCAACTTTCCTTATCCTTCATGTACATCCACTTCCGTTTTTGGGATTCTATTCACAGCCTGATTTGTTATTTTAATATTTGCGTTTTTTTTGTTTTTCATTGTTGCTAAATTTCTACAAGGTTTTGATTTTTTTTTTTTATATGCAGATGGTCTCACAGACGACACCTAGTTACACACAAACCTCTCTGCTCACTGTGACCTCTAGTGACCTCTCTGGATGTTGCTTTAGGTCGGCGGCACACTTGGCGTTTTAAACCCGTCTTTGGGCCATATTTAAGCAGTCCGTTAACAAACGCATGCGTTTTTGACTGGTTTTAATTAAGATAAGTGGCGTTTTTTAACAGACTACTTAAAAACGACCCAAAAACGGGTTCAAAACGGCCACGTGTGCCGCCGGCCTTAGTCCCAGGCTGCAATGATCAGTTGTAAAGTGTCTGTAATAAAGCTTAAGGGCGCGTTCACACGATGCGTTGCATCACGTGTTTTGATGCGTTTTTGACGCATTCCATCGGTTTCAGCCTTGATCACATGCTGAGGTTACATTGGGGCACATTTACTTACCCGGCCCATTCGCGATCCAGCGGCGCGTTCTCTGCACAGGATTCGGGTCCGGCTGGGATTTAAGATGGTAGTTCCTCCGCCGTCCACCAGGTGGCGCTGCAGCGCCGAAAATAATCTTAACGCCCCGGAATGCACCATCCCATAGAAGGTGAAGGTGAGCGCTCCCCAAGCGACACATTTTCGGTTTTTAAATGCGGCGGTTTTTCCGAATACGTCGGGTTTTCGTTCGGCCACGCCCCCCCGATTTCTGTCGCGCGCATGCCGGCCCCGATGCGCCACAATCCGATCGCGTGCGCCAAAAACCCGGGGCAATTCATGTACAAGCGGCGCAAATCGGAAATATTCGGGTAACACGTCGGGAAAACGCGAATCGGGCCCTTAGTAAATGACCGCCATTGTGTTTTAGCAGATGAAGTGTAAACACAATGTAACCAAGGCTGAAACCGATGGAATGCGTCAAAAATCTCCCCCCAATTGTGTATGTGTATAAGAGATATCCTATAGCCAGTGCACGGGAGACTTTATTTCATATTTCGAGGTGTGCTCCTAACTACACCAAATTTGGGGCTACCTGTGAGGGGTGACTGTGATTACACCAGAGGAGTCTGATGCCAGAGTATGAAGATGAGTGGCGTGCCAAGCAAGAGATGATGGGTACTTGTATTTTAGGTGCTGAAATGAGGTGACTAGTTTCAGTTTGAGTCAATTTGAAGGATTGGCTATTCGTGAGTCCGAACCCAAACTATGGGGCAGATTTATCAAGCAGTCTGAAAGTCAGAATATTTCCAGTTGCCCATGGCAACCAATCACAGCTCAGCTTTCATTTCACCAGTGCTCATGAATATTTTAAAGGGGAGCTGTGATTGGTTGCCATGTGCAATTGGAAATATTCTGACTTTCAGACTGCTTGATAAATCTGCCCCTATGAGTCCACTCATCTCTAGTGTTGACTTATTAAGGCAGGATACAGAGGTGGGCAGCTGTGACTATAGATCTGCTACACCAGGTACCCTCTCATAGGGAATCCTTAATAAGTTTTGACAATGTATAACTCTAGATGGTGTTAAGTAGTATCCCTTGTGATCTATGTAACAATGTACCCTGTTTTGTTAGTTGCAACAGGACTGTGAAAAATAGATTTATATTCCGGGATTGTCACTGGACTGCCCTGGTATGTTAACAGAGCTCTCCAGGAGCAGTACCTAACACTGGCTGCAGTTCTGTATGGTAAAAACTGTTGGAAGACTCCCTTTAAGACTTCTGACCTAAGAGTATCCTCTACTTTAGGTACCCTATTTAGTACATCTACCTCATAGACCCTCCTTAGTTCCTCTACCTCATAGACCCTCCTTAGTTCCTCTACCTCATAGACCCTCTTTAGTTCCTTTACTTCAGGGACCATCTAGCTAGGGGCCGGCTTTAGTTCATTTACCTAAGTGACCCTCTTTCTTCCAATAACCCAGGCACTCGCTTGAGTTCCTCTACCTCATAGACGCTCTTTAGTTCCTCCACCTCAGGGACCCTCTTTAGTTTCTTTACCTCAGGGACCCTCTCAACTGCCTCTACCTCAGGGATCTGCAACATCTCCCACCAGGGCCTAGCCTTTTGTTGGGGCCTGGAGTCAGCCGGGGCCCAGAATACTGGAGGGGCTGGCTAGTGCGGCCTTGGGCACGCTGTGGTCACGGTGCTTGGTATGGGGACCGGAGGGCTGTCTTACAGCCTGGCAGGTCTCCAGCAGGTGGTGTGTGCAAGAAATATGGAGGGAGAGGCTGATATTGGTTTGTCCCTGGGGCAACCCCTGAGTGTCTGAAGGATGAGTCCCTGCGTGATGGATGGGGAAGCCCCGTGGTGGTAAGTAGTAGTATCCAGGGATCAGACAGAGGCAACATTGTGCAAATCAACTTACAGTTCTTTATTGAACAGCGGGCAATGGCCAAATGATAAAAGCAGATTTAGCAGCAGATTTGGCAAGCTGGAAGAGTCATGGAGAGTGGTCCGTAGGAAGGTTACACACAGCCTGGTAGTAAATTCAGGCTGGGCTGATAGAGATGGAGCTGAGTCCGGGTGGTGGACTCAAAACGACAGTGGGAGGGGGTTTGACCAAAGCGCATGCGTTTTGGATGCGTTTAAAAACGTGAGAAAAACGCCACGTGGGAAGGCACCCTCAATGATCTCTCTGGGCCCTTCCCCCGTGGCGTTTTTAAACGCATACAAAGCGAAAGTGGGAGGGGGGTTTGACCGAAACACATATGCGTTTGCAATTAATCTGATCATTGCAATAGAAGCCTTGTTAGTAGTCATTCAGCTTTCTAGAAACAGACATTGCAGGGAGAGATCTGATAACTGCTATTTTACTAATTATTTAAGGAAATATGTATATTAATTAGCTGCACTTATTAAAGGAGACGTCCTGTTACCCATAGCAACCTATATTTGTGTCACCGTGATGAATAATGCACCATTTGTTGGACATATATGTCATAAATTGGAGCTTTCAACTATTGTGGAGCTAAATAACGGGTCGAGGCACGGGTGGGACAACATCTGCACAACAGCAGCCGCAGCATAACCATCCTCCCCCATCTGCCTGACTAGACGTGACACGGCGAGTCACGTGACAACACACCAGCGGCCATTTTTGATCCTGGCAAGGGTCACGTACATTACGGCTTATGGCGGGGACCGGTTCTGGTCGTAAAGAAAAACCTACAGTGGTGATAGTATTTCTGCGTCTTTCTACAACTTCAATATTTATGGAGGAAGTAAAATACTGTAATATGTAATATTTAATTGCGGTTAATTACATCGGTCACCGGAGACTGATATAAAAAAGAAATCTTGTAAAGTAAATTGCTGTGATACATGAAATATTTCAGCGCGGCCTGGGTGATGTATGGTTTTAAGACAGGGAAGAAAGGGATTAGTGCCCGGGTTAAAAATGGCCGCGGCTTGGGAGCTGTCGCAGTCACGTGCTCCGGGCTCTTCGCTGATGACGTCGGAGGTATGCCGCAGAATAGAACGAAGCGCCTGATAGGCGGAGGCTGACTGTGGGCGTGGTATAGGATGCAGCTGATTGGTTGCCTGCCTCCAGGGCGTCAGTGAGCGGGTTATGGTGTGTCGTCGTAGTAGGTAGGAGCTGGGAGGTGCTGCGGGTGAGGGGCGCTGTGACTGCCGTCCTGTACACATCGGAGCTCATGTCACACCGGAGCCACCCCCGCCGCTGCGGCTCTACCTCAATGTGACCGCACAGAGCGATATGAGGTAAGCGGCTCCAACCGGTGACCCGAAACGGGTGTGCGCCCATTCATCTCAGCAGTGAGGGAGGGAATGGAGGGGGAGGGGACCGCTCTCTGCTTTCCTCATAGGATTCTTGCAGGCAGTGCTGATGAAGGGGTTAACAGTGTCACCCGGCAGAGGGCAGGGCCCGTGGGGTCATTATCACTATATCCCGTTATCTTATGATGTCACTCCTGCGCTATGACATCACATCTACCCATACCTTATCCTAGTACCGCTGCCACCTACCAGCCAATGAGGAGGAAGGAAAAAAACGGCTTAAATGTCACCAGCTTATTGGAAATCAGCGGCGTCCTTACCGGCAGGGGTTAAATCAATGATTATTATGTATGATGGATCGGTGAATAGGTCATGTGACGTCAGTAACGGGGACCCGGAGTGATCTGTTACGTGTATTCCCCAGGAAATAACAATTCCGGAGCATCTTTTCCTATATTTTGACCCTATGTTATTCCTCCTGTTAATTTTTTAACTAATTTGACAGCTGGGAGTTATCTGCCCCTGTACGCAGATATTTCACAAGGAAATGGTAAAGACGCATAACATAGACAGGCAGAATGTTATCCAGGAGGAATAACAGATGGATGACAGAGCATAGTAAGATATGATACAGAATGTTAACCAGGAGGAATAACAGAGGTACGACAGAGCATAGTAAGATATGATACAGAATGTTAACCAGGAGGAATAACAGAGGTACGACAGAGCATAGTAAGATATGATACAGAATGTTATCCGGGAGGAATAACAGAGGTACGACAGAGCATAGTAAGAGATGATACAGAATGTTACGCAGGAGAAATAACAGAGGGATGACAGAGCATAGTAGGATACGATGCAGAATGTTATTCCTCCTGAATAACAGAGGGGGGCGAAGAGCATAGTAAGATATTATACAGAATGTTCTCCAGGAGGAATAACAGAGGGATGACAGAGCATAGTAAGAGATGATACCGAATGTTCTCCAGGAGGAATAACAGAGGGACGATAGAGCATAGTAAGATATGATACAGAATGTTAACCAGGAGGAATAACAGAGGGATGACAGAGCATAGTAAGATATTATACAGAATGTTAACCAGGAGGAATAAGAGGGATGACAGAGCATAGTAAGATATGATACATAATGTTCTCCAGGAGGAATAACAGAGGGATGACAGAGCATAGTAAGATATGATACAGAATGTTCTCCAGGAGGAATAACAGAGGGATGACAGAGCATAGTAAGATATGATACAGAATGTTATCCGGGAGGAATAACAGAGGGATGACAGAGCATAGTAAGATATGATACATAATGTTATCCAGGAGTAATAACAGAGGTACGACAGAGCATAGTAAAATATGATACAGAATGTTATCCTGGAGGAATAACAGAGGTACGACAGAGCATAGTAAGATATGATACAGAATGTTATCCGGGAGGAATAACAGAGGGGGTGAGAGAGCATAGTAAGATACAATGCAGAATGTTATCCGGGAGGAATAACAGAGGGGGTGAGAGAGCATAGTAAGATACAATGCAGAATGTTATCCAGTAGGAATGATAGAGGACTGACACAGCATAGAAAAAAAAGATACAGAATGTTATCCGGGAGGAATAACAGAGGGCCGTCACACGATAGTAAGATACGTTAGCATGATGTTATCCAGGAGGAATAACAAAGGGCTGACACAGTGTGCTATGAAACAATGCAGAATGTTATCTAGGAGGAATAACAGAGGACAGGCAGCGTAGTAAGATGAGATACAGATTTGTCGTTCAGTAATTACCAGGAACTCAACCTCTGCCGAATACCTCCAAAACAAAGAATAACTAGAGTTCATTATTATTTTGGCATTTATCTTTATTGATTTAAATATTTTATTATTTTTTTCCATTCTGTCTTTTATTTCTTATATCTGGATGAAATCTGTCATAAAACCTGACATATTATAACCCAGCTTTCTCAGGATCCTGATCATCCCCATAACCCCACTACCCCTCGGGGTTTTCTCCTCTGGAGGATGAAGGGTTTTTTCTCTCATTATTGGTTTATAAGCGACAGATCCGGCCACAGTCTTATTCCTAGTTGTCAGGACTCCCTGTCACACACAGTCCCGCCCCTGTGACTCTCTGCGTAGGAGTCATTGCACCCACATCCATCCGTAAAACGGATCTATCATCACTGTCTGAACGGGTCCGAAGAAACAGGGTTTGTCAATGTTTGACAGAAGAGGATGAATTTTTTTTTTTTTTTTTTTCTGCCTTTTGTATTGTGCGGCTTTCTAGTATACCTGGTATCTGTGGCTTGCTGTCAGTGAATGGCTGTATCATTGTCTCATAAGTGATGACCTAAGTAATTCTCTATCTGTTCTTGTACTTTGTTTATGATGGGACTCGAGCCCTGGATCTACGATATGGGAGGCAGGAACTTATATCCCGGTGTTCACTGACAGCTATCAGTTTTATTAACCTGAGATGTACGACTGTAGTTATCCACTCCTGACCTCCTGGTTTGTAGCAGTTGTGTATCTCTTCCATCTTGATTGTTACAATGTATCAGTGCAGGTAAAATGTGTCCATCTGAGGGGTGAGAAATGTTACTTCTCTGTAGCTCCCCAGTCGTTTGATGTAGAGGAGAGGTTTCCCATCTGCTGACAGCAAGCAGAGATCTTGAAAATGTTATAAAAAAATAGAAACACTATGTCCAACCAGACAATGGATAAAGGGTTTTCCTTACGGGGATTCCCTCTCTGGCAGGTTGTTTCATACTCTGTTATTCCCCCTGGAATTGCTTGATTGTATGTTTGCAGGGGGACGTATCCAACATCTGAGACCCCAAATGATTGTGCGAATGTTCAGGCTGTGTCCCTGATATAGGAATTTCTTTCAGGACAGTTAACCCTTTCTTGTTCTGTGTATCTGGCCCCATTGCAGTGTCCCGCAGTTTGCACGAGGGAACAGGATGTGCGATGTGGATATGTAGCGGCACATGGAGTGATGTGATGGTTGTGCCTACGTTACCTGCAAAGCCATGCATGCCCGGCCAGTCTGAGAGTGCGTGTACATAGGGTGATGGGTGTAATATTCCTGATTAAGGATTTGTACCCACTTGTGCCGCAACGGAGAGTCTTCTGAAATCCAACTTTAATGCCCCTTCACATTAAGTGTGATGTATTCAGTCTTAAAGGGGTTGTCCTAAGTGTTAATGTAGTTCCCCCACACTCTTTCCCATTTAAAGGGAACCTGTCACCAGATTGTATCCCATTAAACTATCCCCCCTCCCCCTCAGGGAGAGGGCAAAATGTCCTTTCTAGAATTCCGTCTTTTATGTGAATGCTCACCTATACAAAATCTGTCATGCGACAGGGAGCAGAGGAGAGTCATATTTTACTTGAGATGAGTCACTCTTAGAGGCTGCAAGGAGAGAGTCTCTTCACATGCCCCTCTCATTTGTTCCTTAGCACATAAAAATATGCTGCTCGTGTCATAATAAAGATAACAATCTCCATCTTGATCTGGTCTGAAATGTGAGCGTAAAAATTAAAATCCAATTTCTTCCCTTGTCTTTAGATTCCTGTATCTCCGATCTGTAAATGAGGTTCTTGTCTTTAATATGACCCCAGCAGCATGTTTCTAGTTTCTATAGAACGGTCTTCCCTTGCCGCCTATAAACTTGACTCATCTCTGGTAAAACATGACTCTTTTCTGTTTATTGTCACATGACTTTGATGGTGATTTTTGTTATGTTAATGTCTGAGATTTCACATAAGGAGGGAATTTCACCCCCTCCCTGAGAGAGATGCTAGTTTAATGGGGTAAAATCTGTTGACGGGTTCCCTTTAACATCACCTACACATAGCCATAGACTAAAACCCTGTATGTAATGAACTTGAGCCGCAGTCTCTATACGGTTATCTCTCCAGCCTGTGGTGTTACCCTGATAGATCATGTGTGTCAGAACCTGCTGGGAGTTGTAGTTTCTCTACAGGTTGACCTTCATGGCAGAGGATTATATGTGAATAAATGTGAATTTTCAGGTTTGACCAGAGTCGGGGCTTTAAAGAAATGCTGAAAGCTTCAGACGGACTTAAAAATCATCTTCTAGGCGTTTACCTTGTAGAGGATTCTCCGCACCTCTGACTTTGTGTTTATTTATGTGACACATTATGTTTTTATATGGATTCCGCGCACGTTTCTGTTCCTAATTTATCATAAATGATCTCCACCAGCAGTTCCTTGTTAGCTTTATGGGAACCTGTCAGTAGTTTTGGGGCCTCTGAACCCCCAGCATGCCTTTGTGCAGTTCCTGAGCCCGTTTAGTATTAGATAACCAAAGGTGGTAAGTTAAAGGCACTGGGGGTCAGATGACTTGTGTCCGCTTCGGACCGTGGCGTCGCTGAGGCCAGTACACCTTTTACATACACCAGGGGTCCAAACTTTCCTGAAGTCACTTATATTTGTTATCCATGGCTTCCTTTTTTTCTAAACACAACTTGTAAAATTATGCTAATAAGCAAGAAGTGCTCTGTGGTTGCTACCAGAGCCCTTCCATGCGGTAGCTTCACAGGTTGTTACACTGTCTCCTGCTCCCTCAGCACTTTCCCCCTATGTCTATCTGATGTAATCTGACACGGTGGGAGAGGGAAGTGCTCCTGCACAGTGTAACAGCTTGTGAAGCTATATCATAGAGGGGCTACAACTTCCAGAGCATTAGCATGATTTTAAAAGTTGATTTTGGAAGGAAGGAGGTCATGGATAACAAATATAAGAAGATACCACAGTCCCGGTGCCGGGATCTATGAGTAATGTCCCTGGTTTATCAGGATGGATTGTGATGGGAGATTTCCTTTAAGCTTTTGATAACCAGTCGGCCTCAAAACTACTGATGGGTTCCCTTTTAAATTAGGAAATCGGCTCACATGGTGCAGTAAGAACGGGACGTGTCACTTATAGATGTCATTCTACGACTAGTGGCCTCACACAGGAGAAGTGCTGCTGAGGGTCTGGATAGATCCGTCTATGGTGTCCCCTGGCTGAACCCGGGTGTGTGCGGTGCCCGGCTCGGGGTGTGACGGCTCCTTCG
Source organism: Engystomops pustulosus (assembly GCF_040894005.1). Lineage (NCBI taxonomy): Eukaryota > Metazoa > Chordata > Amphibia > Anura > Leptodactylidae > Engystomops > Engystomops pustulosus. The sequence continues at coordinate 246,117,709 of NC_092412.1, forward strand.
TTACTCTGGGGTCATATTTTCCTACAATGTAATCAGTCATCTTTGTGTTGTGTGGCCCCGGCTATGGAGTCTTATCAGAAGCCGCTCTATTAATACATGGGGTTGGCATGAAGAGAGAACAATCTAGAAGCCGGTTACTATTTATGACGAAGCTCTCTTCCGGGGCTCTCTTCCGGGGCTCTCTTCCGGGGCTCTCTTCCGGGGCTCTCTTCCGGGGCTCTCTTCCGGGGCTCTCTTCCGGGGCTCTCTTCCGGGGCTCTCTTCCGGGGCTCTCTTCCGGGGCTCTCTTCCGGGGCTCTCTTCCGGGGCTCTCTTCCGGGGCTCTCTTCCGGGGCTCTCTTCCGGGGCTCTCTTCCGGGGCTCTCTTCCGGGGCTCTCTTCCGGGGCTCTCTTCCGGGGCTCTCTTCCGGGGCTCTCTTCCGGGGCTCTCTTCCGGGGCTCTCTTCCGGGGCTCTCTTCCGGGGCTCTCTTCCGGGGCTCTCTTCCGGGGCTCTCTTCCGGGGCTCTCTTCCGGGGCTCTCTTCCGGGGCTCTCTTCCGGGGCTCTCTTCCGGGGCTCTCTTCCGGGGCTCTCTTCCGGGGCTCTCTTCCGGGGCTCTCTTCCGGGGCTCTCTTCCGGGGCTCTCTTCCGGGGCTCTCTTCCGGGGCTCTCTTCCGGGGCTCTCTTCCGGGGCTCTCTTCCGGGGCTCTCTTCCGGGGCTCTCTTCCGGGGCTCTCTTCCGGGGCTCTCTTCCGGGGCTCTCTTCCGGGGCTCTCTTCCGGGGCTCTCTTCCGGGGCTCTCTTCCGGGGCTCTCTTCCAGAGATGATTGACAAGATTGTGTTTTCGGGGCGTTCCCAAGATTTATAAAATCTTGACTAGGTACAGGTTGTTTATAAAATTTGTAGAAAACCACATAGTTTCAGCTGAAGAAGACTTGCTTGGTAAAGGGAACCTGTCGCCAGCTTTTACCACATTAATCTACCAGCTCCATCAGGTATGGGATGAAATGCACTTTATAAAATGCCCTCCTTTATTTGAACTCTTCCCCGTTACCTTGAGTCATGAGACAATGGGTGGAGATGAGTCATATTTTCCCTGAGATGAGTCAGGTTTATAGGTTGCATGGGGAGGGTGATTTCAGATGCCTCTTCTGTAGCTCCTATAAACCTGCTGCTGGTGTCATTTTAATGATAGCAATCTCGTCTTTCAGATCGAATCAGGCTTATGGTTCTGTGAGATACGGACAATTAAAGACATGGCTGTAAATGCGAACTGCGGCTGAAAATCTGATTACCATCCCGCTCCCATTTGTAGATCAGAGAACCACAAGCCTGATGAGATTCTTATCTTTAATATGACACAGTGTTTCCAACTAAAGAGAGGGGCGCCTGAAGTGACCCCCGCCTCCTGCAGCCTCCAAACTCGACTCCTCTCAGGCTAAATATGACTCTTGTCTGCTCATTGGCACATGACTTTGGTTGAGATTTTTTTTTCTTTTATAAATAAATGGGTCAATTTTCACTCATTTGAGGGAAATTTAGAAAGGACATTTCATCCCCTTCCCGAGGGGGCGCGAGTTTAGCCGACTATAACCTGGTGACAGGTTCCCTTTAAGCTGTAAGTTACATGTTGTGTTCCATGTAAATCCGAAGACTCCGGATGACTCTGCTTCCGAAATCGCCTGTATGCAGGGACGTAGACGTGACCCCGTGCGGTAAATCTTATCAATACGTCTGTCAATGTGGCATCCGGACTGCAGAAGCCATAAATGCCGCAGACTGAGTGACAGGTGATTGTTTTATTGTTTGTTTTACCTGGGAACTCTGAATTAAAGGGACGCTCCAGCCCTGACCGCATCCAATAACATTGACATGTACAAAAGCACCTCAAATCAGAGGCATTTTCGCTGTGGTTCGCAGTGTTTAACCTTTGCACTGCGTTGAGGGTTTTGGTCGCAAGGATGACATTTGTTTAACCCCCTCAGTGACCAGCATTTCTCAGTCCTTAATTAAAGAGGTTGTCGACGTACAGCAAATTGTATCGGTGCCTGTAGTAGATTTCTGCTCCATACCCCATCCTAGGCCCTTGCAGGATAGCATGCTTCTTGTCCTAATAACTCTGTACGCAGGTCGCTCTTTAGCTCCCCCTAGTGGATGCTTTCATATAGCAGGAATTTTATTGTTTAACATGAAGGTATAAAACAAGATTAGGCACTGTAGCCCCCCAGTGGAGTATGTAATGCACAGACGCAGGACCCTCAGCAGTGCTTTCACGGGAGGATTACACCCCGGGCAGCGTTATAGCCTGTAACTTGCTGTGTGTCCGGGCATTGTGTCCGTGTTGTGTAATCATTAGTTAATGCTGCCTGGAAGGAACGTCCCCTCCATTGATGCTTAAATAAGGGGCAGCGGGGAGTTGGCAAGGATTGAATGCAATGGAGGTGCCCGGGTAGGCGATGGGGAGAGAATTCAGATGGAGGGGAGAGGAAGTGCAGTGCTGGGGTGAGCGGTGCCAGGCTTGTGTATGGTGACTGCTCCCCACTGCTATGTATTGGTCATTAGAAGATGAGAACGTAGAGCAGAGGAAAGGTCTAGGCAGTCACTGGGGGTCTGACACCCATAGGATACGTGAAAGCTGCGTCTCTGGGACCCTCACCTGTTTTAAGAACCAGGATCCCCCCCCTACTGTGCTCCGAGCCATATAAACAGGTGGTCTCTGCATTTATCTAAATTTCTCCTTTAGTCTTGAATGGGGACCACATGTTCATTGACCCCCGCAGAGAGGATCTGGGGATCGATACCTGTAGCGCTGGCTGTGAAGCCAAATGTGCGGCCACTGCTGCCTTAGGCCCAGCCACAGGATGAAGGTCAATGGACTCCTGTTCCTGAGATTGGCGAGTCTCACACTGCTGTGCACTTACCTTCCTGCATTGGGCTGTTTCACGGCCCCAAACATAAAGCAGAGTTCCAAGTGAAAAGATTTTGGTGATTGCTGAGAGCTTAGGGCACAGCAGTGTCAGGACACTTGGATAAATTACAGTCCTCCAGTATAAATCTATATTTCACAGTCCTGCTGCTACTAACACACACAGGTCTGATTACACGTCTCTCCAGGGACCACACATAACACTGCACATTCCCTTTATATAGATGTAATTGATCTGATTATGAGGACAGTGAGTGATGTGACGTGGGCCGGAGGATTGTGAAGTCGATGCCCCCGGGGACGTGCAGGCGGCCGCTGACTCCTCGGAGTTGCTGATTTTGCTCTTCTGGAAATGTCCTTCCTTTTCCGGTGCCGGCTCCTGTTCTTGCAGAAGTCTCATCACCACAGAAAGCCCCGAGTGATGGCACGTGCCGCTGATTTCTCTGCCCCCTCTTATCCTCCTGTGCTGGGGTCTCACCTCCCATCTGTGTCATCTGTAAAGACGTTTTAACTCGGCTGATTACACAATATGCGTCAGGAAGGAATAATCGTGCACTTTCCTCAGATCAAAATAGTTCTCCTATATAACCTTAACCAATGCCACCCATACTTTACATGGTCCATGCCGGCCTCTGGATCACATCCGCCATCCTGACCCCTAGTCTCTTGTGTGCCCCCCAATCCAGATGTTTCTGCGCCCCACTCTCTCTCTCCGCCCACTTAGCCCTTACTCTTATGCCCACCCCCACCCCTATCCAGGTGGGCCTCAATCTTTCTCTCACACCCCTCTCCCTTCCCAAATCATGATGGACCGCTGCTTTCCTTCTCTTGTGACCCGCATCTAAGTGGACCTACCACTCAACAACCCTTCCAAACCAGACGGCCGCCATCTTTCTCTTGCCAAACCCGAAGGGGGAGTAGGTTTGATAAGGTTTTTTTTTTTTTAGGACACTGTGAAAACATTCAGCAGCTGCTAAAGTGCTGTATACCACACATTTGGGGGGGATTTGGGCTGGTGGACCTCCCCTGGAATTTCCTGGAGTTTATCCCTGGGGCCTGTGTTATGTGCTGTGTATGTGATGGGCGCCGGGGTGCAGGCTGCTCGTCTGCATTAGTATAAATGAGGATAAAATATCCTGTAGGGTAACGTCCTCCAGCATCCAGTGCGGTGTGTGTGGGGGGGGGGGGGGGGGGACGCGGTGATGATGTAGCAGAGCTGTAACCTGCACACCCGCCACTCACATTCCTGCCGAGTTTGTCTTTCTTGTTACATATTAATGTTACTTTGTAACTAAAATCTATAGAACTTGCGTTACATCCAGGCACCTGTGTTCTGGAGACTTGTAACCTCCGGTGTAAAAGCTTCCTGAGACTTGTAGTTCTACAACCTGTTTAGAAGAGAAATGTCACTTTGTGGATCTTTGGTAGAACTTGTTTAAGTCGATGTTGGTATCTGCTTCTCCCTCCCTCCTTCCGGTATATCAGACCTGTGACTCGCTCGCCCCTGCCCGGACACCCACATGTGAAATGTTTGCCTGCGTTCTGTGCGGATCCATGGGAGAGGCCACAGCTGTGTTTACTCTGGACGCCTCGGCCCTGGCAAATGGATTTCTCCGTCGCCACTGGGAACCGTTCTGGAGACGTGCAGTCAGGGTAACCCGGAGGAATGGGGGCTGTGGGGTCATCCATCATCCTCATTCCCACTGACTTCATTCTAGGTTTTTTTGGGGATTCTACACATCACAAACCATGATGTTTGTATAATTTAGCATCCCATACAAATCGGGAGGATAAATCCTTCTCTTCATCCACACTTAAAGGGGTATGCTCATCTTGGCATTCACATTTAATTCATCTGTCATATACTTACATTTCTACAATTGCATGTTATTAAAATAAATGTCCATGTGCGAAGATAATGTCCCATAAATGTAGCCGTCTTGTCCCTTAGAGATGAGATGGTTGTCCTTGGATACTACCACCACTGTGCTCTTCCAGCAGTATCCAAGGATGTACTATTGAGGCCTGACCAGCGATTCAGGACGGCTGTGACTCAAGATCCACAAAATTACATTTCTCTTCTAAACAGATTGTAGAATTACAAATCATTTTTTGGGGGTGGGGCAATCCCTGCCAGCAGCGGTGGTCATATCCAAGGATAAGAATCTAATTTTTTGTAATAACACCCAATTGAAGAACTTTATTTATAATGCAGGTGAATTAAATATCAATGCCCAGATGAGAAGACCCCTTTATACATAGTACAGTCCCTCTCTTATTCTGCATGGAAATCTTGTGATAAATGGACAACCGCGCCCTGGCTGCCATCTACACCGGACTCTGTCACCGGATAATGAACAATCGCCTAAGATTTCTTATCCCCCAGTAATCGGAAGATCTTTGCGGCTTAACGCACGAATGGAGAAGTTGTGGTTGTGTAGGTTACGACACGTGAGCCACCAGTTCCCCTCTTACCGTATTTCCCTAGAGATTACAAGTTGTTCTAATACAAAACTATTTACATATAATTTATATCAAGAAACAGTATTCTGTCTTGCAGAGCCGGATGCCTCCTATCATATGGTGACCTAATGCTTGCTGTCACTGAATGGGCGAAACGCAGTACCCATACTATATATATATACACATTCTATAATAGTCGTATCCGGGCTGATTGAGTGACTTGATTCTGGATGTGACTTGTTCTCGCACATGGTGTCCTGGCGTCCTCCCAGAGAATCCCTTTGTCCCGGCCGTTCCTTTGTTTGGGCCTTTTCACGTTCGCTCCTTTTCTCTCTCCATCTTCTGTAGAGTAAACTTTGCCGTCTATTAGCTTCCCGAATAATGGTGGGGAATGAGGTGGCGGAGAGAAGGACTGCGGAGATACTGGGAACCGCTCACAGGGAAGTCAGTGGACCGTGGCCGCCTCTCCAGAGGACAATCCTCCATTGATGGCCCTGACAATAGAGACCGTAACAATGGAGGAAGCTTTGTGGAGGAGTCTTGTGGATTCTCTTCTATTGAAGGGGGGGGGGGGGGGTGGAGAGTTACGAGTCTCTACAAGGCGTCTCAGCTGGTCCCATAGGTCGTTGGGATTTGGGTCTGGAGAAAGTGTAGGTAGTGAAAGTGATGCAACATTGATGAGCTCCCGTGTAGTCGTTCCTTAAGATGACATTAGCCGTTCATCATCCATCCATTTTCAGCATGATAAGGAGGACTGTTTAAATACCAATTCTTATTGACCCATGTAAAGTATTGGGAGATTTAAGAATCAAGTGCTTGGTGTGAATTTCACTGTTAGGCCCCTTTTTAGAGCTGCAAGTTATGCAAAAACATTGAAACATTAAAAAAGTTGAGAGAAGGTCACCTGTAAAGGTTAGAGGGCATTTTATGTGCATCCTGAAATAACTTTTTGTTATCGTGTGTCTCTGTAGTGTAGTGTTAAAGGAAATCTATCACCAGGATGAAGGATTGTAAACCAAGCGCACTTACATGCAGGTGTGTGCCCCCTCTGGCAGGATCCCCTCTTCTTTTAAGTTTCTTATGCCCTGGTTTTTAAGGAAAAAAAAAGATATTCAGAATTATGTAAATGAGCCTGAGGGGCTCCAGGCTTGTTAACACTTATGGACCCCAGAGGCCCTGAGGCATATTTACATAATTTAAAGCATTTCTTTTAGAAAAACAAGGGCATAGGAAGCTTAAAGTACAGCAGACCCTGCCAGAGGGGACGCACACCTGCATGTAAGTGCGCTTGGTTTACAGTCCTTCATCCTGGTTGTAGATGTCCTTTTAACCTTGTGTGGGTTGTTTTTGGTTTTTGTGGTCTTTTTATTGTTTGTTTTATATTTTTATTTTTACACTTCCCCTACCTTTTGACCCGAAGCATTTTCCATTAAAACTGTACAAAAATTAGTATCCCCTCTTCTCATGGTAACATTCAGATATCAGATCACACGGGGTAGTGGGTTGTCGGACCTCCACACCTGAAGCGTCAGCAGAGCACTGCACATCCCAGAAATCAGTGCATTGCCAGGCAGAGCAACAGAGGAACAGCAATTGTAACGTGGAGGATACGTGGCATCCTGTGTGTGGCCCCCCGTGACCTGTAATATGGGGGACACATCACTCGGATATTATTACATTACCAGGCCGGTAACAGAGCGGCGTCCGTCAGCAGATGGAAACCTATTAAATGTGTTTCATCTTCTCTGCACACCCAGGACATCCATAATTTATCTGGAACATTATGGATCTTATTAAAGAGCTTTTTCCCTTAAAGGGGCGGTGGAGGATGATATTTGTAGGACGGCGGCCTCTGTGCAGACTAATAATATGATTATGATGATTGCTATGATTATGGTGATGATGGGTAGTGGTACTGTTAGTAGTGGTAGTAGTAGTCATTGTGAAAACTCATTCATCCCTAGCAACCAATCACAGAGCAGCTCTGATTTATTCAGTACCTTTTATGAAATAAAAGCTGAGCTCTCATTGGTTGCTGCGAGTAACTAGGCCGGTATTACCGTTTAGTGCTGGTAAACAAGGCCTTTGGTTCTGTTGGGGGTTACTCATGGTGTCCAATCGGGTCACTTCTTACATTTAAAATTTTCCCCTGTAATAATGAAAGGTTTCATGTATTTGGCTGTTACCACTGTGGTGGTATATTAACCCTATATGAGGGTATATAAGTGGGTGGTGGAGGTGTCAGGGTGCTGCAAATCTATAGCGTGGACTAAATTTGTTGCTTCTAGCAACAGCGCCACCCTTATCTACAGGATGTGTCTGGAATTACGCTACATTCATTTTCTTTTCTTTTTTTTTTTTCCCCCAATAATTTCATTTTTCGCTAATCTTTCTCCCCTGTGTATTGCAGGTACTATCTAGCCAGCTGAACGGAGCACAGTCATGGCCCAATTTGCAGCTGCGCCATTTGGGGGTAAGTGGATTCTCTCCCCTCCTGGGTATAATCATTGGGGGTTGTAGTCCTGTCTCTGGATGTGAGGTATTTATGATGTGATAACCGCAAGTCCTGGCGCAGCTGGATTTACGGACCATACAGAACGCGCTGCTGTATTTGTGAATGAGAAATCAGGAGGTTTTCGCAGTGACGCATCCGCAACGCAAAAATTGGAAGACGCCGGTGATTGGTTGATGATTGCCAAATATTTACTACTTTTTTTTTAATTTTATTTAGGGAATTTGGACATCTGGGCAATAACGTTGGAGGAAAGGGCGAAACATGACCAGCAGTTCCATGGACTCCAGCCAACGGCGGGGTATATTACAGGTAATGTGACTTATGGGGTGGGGGGGAAATGCTTTAGGCTTGTCGTAAGGCTCTGATTCCCCCTAATGAGTGGGCGGCACAGGCCGGCAATTTTACTTCCTTCAACATCCGGTTTTACGGGACTGTCAGAGACGGTGCTGTCACTCCTCCATTCTTCAGGAGTGAGGTGGTGCAGAACCTATGGCACAGTAACATAGATGGTCCGAGCCCTCTCTGTGGTTACGCAGGCCATTGCCCCAACACAGAGCTCACCAGATAGGACTCCAGGGCTCTTCTTGAAGCCCAGGAGGTGCCGTGCTCAGCGCTGTTGTAAAGTGACACGTCTTCGGCTCTCTGGGTCTACAGGAGGAGCACAAAGGTGTGGACAGAGCTGAAATATCACCAGAGCTTCAGTTCGCGGCCCTGTGATTGTTTCTGTTCAGTAAACCCAGATACTATGATAATCCAAATTTCTTCAACTTCTTTTTACTGTATTGGCGTCCTCAGGCCGCTGATACAATAGAAAACTGTGACTGAGCAGGGAGGAAGAAGTTGCTGGCACTTTGCGTTAAATAAGAGGTGGTTTGTTGTAGTTTGGACAACATATATTTATATGGTGTCCAAGCTACAACAAACTATATATAATCCTCTCCTATAAGTCTATGATTCAGTCCATGCAAAATTCTACAGCTCCGTTGGAATTGTAGATAGAAGATGTGCTCCTTTGTACTGCTCATTGTGTGGCTCCAGAGACCAGTTATTGTAGGAAATTCTCCTGTCCTTCACATCCTTCCAGTAATGGGATTTTGTCCCGCTAATCTCACTCGCAATCCGATTAATCCGGAGCGCTGGATGCTCTTGTTTCCTGAAATGTTCTCCTTCCACCCACGTTCAGTAATTAATTGCAGCGAGTTGATGCCGCGCTCGTAGGCACTGATTACGTTAACCTGCCCATTACCGTGTACCGTATGGATCCCAGGCATCTTCCCCCTGCTCCTCCGCCATGTCCCGCTGGCTAATGGGATGTTTGTGGGTTCTGCAAATGTAGACTGATCATTACACAAATCACAGCTGACTCCTCTCCATCTCCTGCTCTCATTATGCGGACTGGAATAACTATATCTATGATTATGGATAATTGGAAAAATTCATTTAATGACTCGTCCTTATACAAGTGATTTATGGGAAGCAAAGTCAACAGATGAGTGCTCTGTCCATGGCGTATACTGAGGACAGTTATCCGTGATATCCCTCCTAATACACATTGGAGATACAGCTCATGTAATACTGCGGCAGCGCCCTCTAGTGGATCCAGCATCTTATCAAATGCTGGCCAGGGCATTATAGGAGTGGGTTGTCCAGTTGTTGACGGCCATATGGGGATGAACAGACCGCGTTACCTACTTGTATAGAAGTTCTCAGTTTTAAATCTCTTTGTGTAAACTTACTCTAATAGTATGTAGCCAGCAGAGCTGGGGTAGTAGTAGTCCCCTCTGTATGTCAAATGGACCAGTACCGCAGACATAGCCGCTTGCGTTGATAACTACACTGAGTTCAGGTTGTGTTCTTCATTCCTCAATAACATTTTCACTTTCTTTTCCCCCGCAGGAGACCAGGCCAGAAACTTCTTCCTCCAGTCTGGGCTGCACCCACCCATACTTGCACAGATATGGTAAGCACTATCACATGCTGTACTGATTCATGTTATGAGCAAAGTTTCTTGAGTTACAGTCCTGAGACCCCCCCTGCTGATCTAAGCTCCATCATCCATGGTGACCACCTCCATGCTCCTGATCTGTGCCATCAAATTTAGTTGAGACGGCTCAATCTATGGTACCTACAAATATGCTTTAAAGACAATGATCCGGCTTAGTGAGCTACATACCCAGTTATACAGACCACTTAACCATGTTAGAAATGGAAATGGCAGATAAAAAAAAAAAATCCAGTTCTCCTTAATTAAACTACCTGTATGTCCAATTCTGTAGCTCACCGAGCCATAAGCTTGATGTGATATGAAAGATGAGATTCGTATCTTTAATATAACACCAGCAGCAAGTTTACAGGTTCTATAGAACAGGAGACCAGGTGTCTGAAGTGACCTGCAACCACTAACCATGACTCGTCTCATGTGTAAATGGGGTGAGAAGAGTCATATTTGTCTGACATTGAGAGAGATTTTTTTCCATAGGGGAGATTTCGCATGAAAGAGGGAAAGGTTATTCTACCTGTGGGTGCTGCTAGTTTAGATGTGAGAAGGCGACAGTCACACCCAAATTGGCTCCCTGTGCAGTCCGTGAGACTTCTCCCCATAGGCTCCTTTGTCTCCATGCCTATAGATAGGTTGATAGCCCCCTCACGCCTCAGTAATGGCTCCTTCTCATTTGCACATTATTTCTGGGCAGATGGCACCACAGTGCCCCTCTATAGTGACTGGCATCCTCTGAATTGGCATCTGTGTTCCTGTGACGGGTACAGTATCGCCCTGCCGGGACTAAGCGGCTCTACAGATGTGCTGCGACTACACCCCCCCCCCTCTCCATCTGATCACTAAATTGTACAAGATCTCCGCCTGCTCCGTTTATTGCCCAGGACAGGCCCAACGTGTTTATTCTTCCCTAGAGAGAAGCCAAGTCCCGTCTCTTCCTCTTACAAGACATTACATCTCCAGCCTCGTGCGTGTGTGTGGTGAATACAATTTGCTCATGATTGCTTTAGTCCATTACTGGGAAAGTGGCCAAGAATCTCCCGAAATCTGCTTGGAGTAACAGCGCTAGATGAAATGTATTGTGCTGGTACACTGCAACGCCTTATGGAGAGGCTTAATAGGAGACACCACTGATGTTTTATATATTATGACTGTTTTATGGGGACTTGACTTCATTAGAAGGATATTCTGATATAAGGGAAATAAAGAGTAACAAACTCCTATCCGGATTGGTGAAGGTAACTAAGACCCCTACTAATCATACACTATACCGTGTAATAGTCTCATATGGCAACATAGGAACACCACTGTAAAATATACTGTGTATCACCCCAATGGGTGCCCCCTGCTGTGTACACAACAGGAATTTCTTTAGCTACGGCTGGCAGGGCCTCCAGCTCTGGACTATTTGGGAAAGGTGGTGGTGGTGTCATTTAAAAAAAAAATGTACTGCTTTTGCTGAAAACCCCTGATGGGGACACGTTTATGTAGTGAAATAGAAGAAAATTCTGTACGTTTCTCTATGAAGGGAGTTCCTGAGAAGCGTCCATTTCTAACCCTGACAATGTTAGGTTCCCTGTATACAAGACCTTGGGGTCAGACACGTAATGAATGTGGTGCCCTCACCAAGGGTCCATCTTGAGAGGAGAGACCCCCCCCCCCCTCTCTATAGAGTTCAACATTGTAGTAAGTAGTTGCTCAACAATTCAATTAAACTCCAAGCAAACTGTATCGGGGGTCAGTTCTCTCCGCACCAGAAGTGGAAAAAGATGATTTTGGGATCGGAACAAGTCGCCTTCCTAGACGCCATTGACACTGGACGACTCCTGCGCCTTTAAGACCGGCATTTAAGGGAGCGATACGGAATCTAGGAAACTAGGTGACACTTTTTTTTTTTTTTTCCACCAAAACAGAAAATCCCTTTAAAAGGTTTGTATCCCCTAGACACAGTATAGGTGAAAACAAGGTGATTGAGAATCCGACTGCTGGGACCTGCACCGATCACGAGAATAGGACCCCCAGGGATCTGGAGAACAGGGATCACATTCCCAGTAATTGGTGTAGCACCAGGAGGAACCTGTGTCCTGCCACTCCATGTGTATGGGAGCGTCAGATTTGCCCGAATGCACCCGTTAGTGTTTGCAAAGGATTATGGGTAATGGTGTGAACCTCCTCTGCTGATCTCTAGCCCCGCCCCTGCTTTTCTTTAGCTGAGGACCAATGGTATCAATAGGAAATGCAGCCTATTTTTCGGCTGCACTTTAGACCTAATTTTCTTCTATGTGTTTCATCTTCATGCATCCGCAGTTTTCAACATTTTTTCCTCCCCATAAGGGAAGTTGTGGATAGATCTGTGATGGCTGCACTGATCATTTTATAGCTATATAGTAACTTACAGTCAGATTTACCTGGAAAACCCCCCAAATGATATTGCACTTGGTGCATGTATAATTAAAATGCAAATTATATCCTCATTGAAATGCAAATTCTGTTGCAGAGATTTTGACATGTATTGCACCAAATTCTGCTGTATTTATTCGTAGTGCTGCAGCTTTGCCTCCAGTTTATACGTTACAATGGAATAAAGGGTTAATAACTTTAGTGTCCTAAATCTTTAAAGTTCATCGTGTGCTCCGGAGATTTCTCTGGAGGAACCAGATTCGGAAATACTTGGTACTACTGGTCGAACAGGGGGAATTGTTCGCCCTCATTCTGAAGGCGGCTGGGGGCATCGTTTTGGAATGATGATTTTTTAAAAATCTAAAACCCCTTTTAGAGATGTGCGGGGGATGGGGCTTTCATTCTGAACCTGTACCCTGATCACACATCGGGGGGAGTCAGCGTCCCCTGTTCTTGTGCTGATTCCTGTGGTCCAGACCCCCCCCCTAGTAATCACTCTGTTGCTCTTGGTTTCATTATTTTAGTATTTTCGGTTTGTTCAGTATATGTATATTCCTGCCGGTGCTCCGTGTGGCGGTACTGTGTGTTATACAGGCGGTCCCCTACTTAAGGACACCCGACTTACAGACAACCCATAGTTACAGACAGACCCCTCTGACCTCTGGTTAAGCTTGCTCAATGCTTTATCATAGTCCCAGATTGCAATAATCAGCTGTAAGATGTCTGTAATGAAGGTTTATTGATAACCCTTGGTCCCATTACAGCAAAAAATGTTTAAACTCCAATTGTCACTGGGGCCAAATTTTTTTTGTCTGGATCTACAATTATGAAATATACAGTTTCGACTTACATACAAATTCAACTTAAGAACAAACCTCCAGACCCTATCTTGTACGTAACCCGGGGACTGCCTGTATATGGCGGCCGTCCAAACACAAGATGTATTGTAACCCCGTGTCTGTATTCCTTTGTCTCCAGGGCTTTGGCCGACATGAACAATGATGGTAGAATGGACCAGCTGGAGTTCTCCATAGCTATGAAACTGATCAAACTGAAGCTGCAAGGATACCCGCTGCCCTCCGCTCTCCCCACCGCCATGCTGAAGCCGCCAGTCACCATGCCAGCTCCGCCAAGCTTTGGTTAGTGTCATGTAAGCTGTTAACTTAAAGGGCTTGTCCCAAGTTTCAGTGTTATCCAGTATTGACATGGTGAAGGTTTGACTGCTGGGACCTCCATCGATCACGTGAAGGGGGATCCTGGTCTCACTAAATGCAAGAGCGGGCAGGGCGAGCATGTTTGTTGCTGATCTGTATGTAGCAGGAGTCAGTCTGCCGCTCATTTAGTGAGATAAGGGACCTCCATCATCGTGATCAGTAGAGGTCCCAGCAGTAAGACCATCACCAGTAAGATTGTAAACCCTTATCCACTGGATAGAGGATAACTTGGAAACTTGGGAGGACGTTGTCTTATGTTGTCTTATGGATAGATAAGTGACTGATTGCTAGGGGTCCTACAAGTGACCTCCGCCTGTTCTCCTTCATAACCATATGTACAAGCTGCCCTGTTTTGTGTCTTCCAGGTATAAGTGGCATGGCCGCTATGCCGCCCCTTGCTGCTGTAGCCCCTGTGCCAATGCCTCCCATTCCAGTAGTAGGGATGTCTCCTCCTTTAGTGTCCTCTGTTCCCGCAGCAGCAGTGCCACCCATGGCTAATGGAGCGCCAGCCGTCATCCAGCCTCTTCCTGCTTTTGCTCATTCGGGTACGCTGCTTGTCGCCAATCCTCGTTGCATCTCACTTCTCTCTTATTATGCTGTTTTATTAAAGAAATAGTGAATGGAGCTCATTATTAAACGTGACATTGTGTCTTTGTGGTCCATATGGCATAAAGCTGAGATAAAGGTGCTGTTTGATGGGAGCCTTCGTAGTGTCAGTGTTTCTTCTAAAATATGACACTTACTCGTAGATCTGGGCACTGTGACTGTGGTATCTTATATTTGTTATCCATGGCCTCATTCCTTCTAAAATAAGCTCATATAATTATCCCCTTGCTCTTTCTATACTTCTCCCTCTACCTGATGTAGTCTCACTGCAGCATAGGAAGTTTCAGCACACAGTAAGAGGAGGGGGTGGGGGGAGTATACCTGAACAGTGTAACAGCCTGTAAAGCTAAAGCACAGATGGTCTCTGGTAACGCCCCCAGAAGCCATTCAGGCTTATTAGCATAATTTTAAAAATTTATTTTAGATGGAATATAAGAAGATACCACAGTCCCAGTGCCTGGGACTATGTGTAATGTCCCTGGTATATCAGGATGGATTTTGGTAGATTTTCTTTAATCGAATAACCTCAAGTAATAGTTGAACCTCTTGCGCTCCATACTACTGTCTACACCATACATACTAAATGCAGTTGAGTTGGATCCAATTTTATGTCTCGGTCCTTGTCTTAATTTGCGGATTCAAAGCTGCCCCCCTGCAGGTTCAGTGTCTTTAGAGGGGTTATTGCTGCACTCAGACGCTACATATATTTGGTATCGCTGCTACATTATGGATCACGTTTCATAATTGTTGTTGTATTTCTTTATGGTAATGATGGTAGATCCTAATTGTACTGAGTGTTCAGGCGGCTTTGTGTCCCTGCTACCTAACAAACATCCACACATATAATAAGATCTTTCCTCTGAGTGTTATTCTCAGAGCGGGAGATATTTGTACTGTGTAGAGGAAGAACATGATATTATTCAGTAAAAGTGACCCTGCTGAATATCATATTTTTCCGAAAGAGGAAGCTGTGACTAACCAGGTAAAACTGTAGATAGCAATGTGCACACAGTGATATCTGTCTCTCTCTGCCTGCAGCCACATTGCCAAAGAGTTCGTCATTCGGCCGTTCCGGTGCCGGAGCCCAAATGAACACTAAGACCCTGCAGAAAGCGCAGTCGTTTGATGTCCCCGTGTAAGTATAACTAAAGCCCGAGCCAATGCATGACCATCACTTGTGCGCTCTGATGTATGATGAGATCTGTCTGGTCCGATTGTAGGACCCCTCCGGTGGTGGATTGGGCCGTACCGCAGTCTTCAAGGCTGAAGTATAGACAGTTGTTCAACAGCCACGATAAAACCATGAGCGGACACCTCACAGGTAGGAAGATCCCTCTCAGTTTAGAGTCTTTCCATCCAGTAACCCTCCAGTCAATGAACTAATTTTGGCTATATATTGGTACTAATAATCGCCATACTCCAGGGAAAATTTTGGTTCCTTGGTGTATGGTTGAATGGAGTATGCATGTTTTTTTTTTTCTGTAGTTAGTGGAGCCCATTCATATTCTCCATGTATCCACATAGGGCCGTGGTGGCGATCCTATGGCATGGGTGCCAGGGGTGCCCCTTACAGCCCTCTCTGAGGACACCTCACTGGGTTCATCTGTCAGGACTCAGGGCTTCCTCCTGCAGGCTGCCCTGGACCTTTGAGCAATGCTACAGCCTCCTCCTTAGGCTACATTCACACACATGTATGGGGGACGTATATACGGCCGATATACATCCCCCAAACACTTCTATGGGCTCACGGCACCGTACGTGAGTGGTACAGTGCAACACATACGGCACCGTACCGCTCCGTAGCCCGTACTGTACTGCTCCGTAGCCCGTACTGTACTGCTCCGTAGCCCGTAGAAAGATATGTCCTATCTTTCTACGTTCTAGGGCGCCATGTATCCTTTTGGAGAGGGGCGTGGGTGAGCTGCGCTCATCCTCTGCTCCTCTCCGCAGCGCTGATGTATGCCCGCCGTACTGTGGTACGGCGGGCATAAATCGTCTGAATGTAGCCTTACAGTTTTATTGACGTCTTCCGGACGCAAATACGATTGAGAGATGTGACAGAGCAGGGGACAATAAGTTACTGCCATGTTGGCACTTTGGTTATAAATAAGCCGGTTTGGGGTTTTAGGTTTTAGTTTGGGTACTCAGTCTCTGAAAGGTTCACCATCACGGACATATAGGGCACATGGATGAGGTCTGTGATGCCTCATTTATAGAGTAGGCCAAGTTGTAGATAAAGATTTATGCAAATGTTGTCCCTACCTGAAATGTTGTTGTTTTGAAGTCTATTGTCTGTGCGCCATGAATAATATATGGTAATGATTCCTACGTTTCAGGTCCTCAAGCCAGAACTATACTTATGCAATCTAGTTTACCACAAGCCCAGCTAGCTACTATATGGTAAGTGGGTTATGGCTGATATGACATGGCTGTGATGTTCTCTTTACATCCTTGTTGTTCTCCTCTCAGTACTATGTGTAGGTTGTGAGGACTTTCCCTGCTCTGTCCAGGTTTGGTTTATTTGACTGCAAGTTCAGCATGTGTCCTGCCGTTCCATTCAGTACTATGGGAATGTTGGAACGCTGCTGAGCACATCGCTCGGGTAGCTCCTATCCACCATCTGAGAAGCAGGCAATTCCTAAGTACGGCTCTGCAATTTCTGACATTCCCTCAACCTCCGTTTGTGAGAGTGTGACCCCCATTTTCTTAAATAGTGGGGGACACGGTTGTTGGACCCACCCATGTTATGGGGGATAACAGACTTGTGCCAACCTCATTAAAGGATTTTCCTAGGCTTCCTACTCCCTATTTGAGCTATTGGAGGGATGGCTAAAAGTGCTGTGTTAAATTATTCTCGGGGATGCAATCGTATTAAAACCATACTTGGGGTGGTGGCACACGTGGCGTTTTGAACCCGTTTTTAGTCATGCGTTTTCAGTTTGTCAAAAAAGCATCCGTTTTTGTCCATTTTTATTAAAGTAATTGGAAAAACCTGACAAAAACAGATACATTTTCAAAAAAACGCATGACTAAAAACGGGTTCAAAACGCCACGTGTGCCACCATTCTCGCTCTTCCCGCTGCTCCCTGTTTCTCTACTTTTATATTGTCCTCAGAAGTCGGGCTCCCTCAGGGTCTCCACAGGCCGTAGCTTCCTAGATCTCGTCCACCTCCGATCCTTAAATTTTGTTCCTGGATATATTCATCTTCTATTTTTTGTTTTTTTTGTTTTTTTTTACAGGAATCTTTCCGATATCGATCAAGATGGGAAGCTGACGGCTGAGGAGTTCATCTTGGCTATGCACTTAATAGACCTGGCTATGTCCGGGCAGCCGCTGCCTCCTGCCCTGCCTTCAGATTACATCCCTCCATCTTTTCGGTAAGGAGCTGATCTTGCTACACAAGAATAGGAGAATTTCTGAGAATTTTTTTTTCTTGTTTTAGTAATTATTTGTCAGCAAATAAATGTTATTGTTTGTATTATAAAAGTTATACAATTTTCCAATATACTTTCTGTATCTATTCCTCACAGTTTTATCGATCTCTGCTTGCTGTCCTTCTTCTATAGGAAGCTTCTGTGGTTACTTTCCATGGTCACACAGGTGCACAGCTCATTATATCATGGCTCTGATTACTCTGATATTCACAAGCCGTGCACCTGTCCAACATAGGAGCTTCCTATAGAATGACAGCAAGCAGAGATCCAGAAAACTGAGGAATTGATCCAGAAAGTATCTTGGAAAATTGTTTAACTTTTTATAATACAGCTAATAACATTCACTTGCTGAAATGGGAATGTCCCTTTCCCACTTAGAGACCCTCCAGTAATTTATTTTTTGTCCCTTTTCATTCTCTCCCTAGCCCCCCTGTCCGTACAGATCAGTAAGTATTAACTTATTTGGCTATTGCTTCTTATCCGGTCTATTGCTTCCTGAAAAGTTGTAGTTTCTTAGGTCATCTCATTGTGACTTGGTATAATTGACATGGATGTTGGCCAGAGGGAGTGATCTATACTGCACAGACCCTTTGCAGAGGGGAACACAAAACTTGTTAGAGCTGCAGCGGATGATGATCGAGATTTCTGTAATCCAGTTATTAGGGGCATGGTAATGCAGCCTCCTGATTGGATACCTATGGTCTCCTATATTCTATTGTGGAATATAGAGACAGAGAGGTTATTACACTGTCCTCCCAGCAGGTACAGATGATAGCTGATCATGTGATGCTCTCCCTATGCTTCATGGATAACATAGAAGACATCCATGAACGTCTTAAAGGATCTGCCACAGCCGTTCTTGTAGAGTCCAGAGCCTTGATGGGTCACAGATGCCACAGACTACACTGTATTAGATTGTATTTGGTTAGGCTGATTTTTACATTTTAGCTAACTATGTTTATATTTTTCAATTGATTTGGGGTTGTATTTCCCAGGAGAGTGCGCTCTGGCAGTGGCATATCTATGATGAGCTCTGTGTCTGTAGATCAGCGTTTACCCGAAGAACCAGCAGAGGAAGAGCCGCAACTGACAGACAAAAAGCTTCCGGGTATGTTTTTTTTTACTGAATGGGAATTATGAGGAGTGAATGAAAGAGGAGTCTTATTAGGCTTGGGATAAGTTGATGCATTTGTTTGATACCTTCTGTTATTAATAGTGGAAAGTGCTATTAATACCAGATATCTATCGGGCGGTCCATTACAGTCTAAGGAGAACAGAAGATTTGGGGGTCCCTCTATGTCTCTGACAAAGAGCACCCAACCTGCTAGATTACACAAAGACCCATCGGTAGGAGTTGGAGGCCCAGCATAGGTCCTTCTCTCATCACTACATCTGACCTGCTGCGTTATTCTTCCAGTGACCTTTGAAGATAAAAAGAGGGAGAACTTTGAGCGCGGGAACCTGGAGCTGGAGAAGAGGAGGCAGGCTCTGCTGGAGCAGCAGCGTAAAGAGCAGGAGAGGCTGGCACAGCTGGAGCGGGCCGAACAGGAGAGGAAGGAGCGGGAGCGCCAGGAGCAGGAGAGAAAGAGGCAGCAAGAGCTGGAGAAGCAGCTAGAGAAGCAGCGAGAGCTGGAGAGACAGCGAGAAGAAGAGCGGAGAAAAGAGATCGAGCGCAGAGAGGTGAGTGACCCCAGAACAATAGAGCTGGAAGTAGTGATTGGCCATGGATAATTATGTGGAAAGGCCACCACCAACCTGATCACTGCAGGCCTTTACGAAATTTTTTTTTTTTTTTTTAATACCACTTTTTTGATACCACAAATGGTTTGTTTTCTCCAGTTTGAATGCAGTACAGACAGGTGATGGGTCACAACTTCAAAGGCTCATGCACACAAACATGCCATCAGGGTAAATTTGTGGCCGGTTTTGGTTGGAAGGAGATGGGAGGGGGGATGATGAGCGCTTCTCACCTCTCCCATCTCAGGAGTGCAACCTGTTCTATCTGTTACAGCGCGGCCACTGGCTCTGGCACGGTGTGCTCATTGCACAGTGACTGTCTTCTATAGACCTCAATCGTCGCCGTCGGCTAGCTGTCATATTTGCAGCTACCTCACGGCTGTCGTGTGCATGAGGCCTTCAAGTGCATTTTTAATATTATGGTGATAAGAAGTTGTCCAGAACTTCTGGCTCCTCTCTTCTTGCAGATTATTGAGACTAACATGATAAAATCATGCTTCCCCTAACAGCTGGCATCAGGAAGACAGCAGGGCAAGTGTAGAAATCTGTCTATTAGTGGATGTTGTGACTTTAAAGGTGATGACCATTGATGGGCTGACCCCAGTATAGGCTCTCAATGGTTGATCAGTGATGCAGTTAGCTGTATTTCACTGCAGCCATGACTCCCATTGGAACTGATCAATGGGAGTTGTGGTTGTAGTTACAGCTTCTGCCCACTACAGGGACGCAGCACTGTGGTTGCACCCCACAAAGGGGCAGGCTTTCTGTAGTAATTCCTGAAAAAGCCCTTTAAGGCTTTGAATTATAATTGGACTACACAAAAACTTTGAACACCCAATGGCAATGTCATGGTGGTCGTGTTGTGACAGGTGACCTAACACATCCATTAGAATCCCAAACTGCTGGGTTTGTGGTCCCAAGTCACAACATACCCCTCCAGATAAATCACACGTGACTGAAACTTGCATGTGAAATGCCTTTCCATTTCGTATTCAGGCAGCGAAACGAGAGCTCGAACGCCAGCGGCAACTGGAGTGGGAACGCAACCGGCGGCAGGAGCTCCTGAATCAGAGGAACAAGGAGCAGGAGGATATCGTGGTCTTAAAAGCAAAGAAGAAGACTCTGGAGTTTGAGCTGGAAGCTTTGGTAAGTTATCAGACTTGTCTGGCGTCGGCACATGATCTGCAGAATTGGACCTTTTGAGCCTATCTTATGTTTCTTTTAAAGAATGATAAAAAGCATCAGCTGGAAGGAAAGCTTCAAGACATCAGATATCGTCTCACTACACAACGTCAAGAGATAGAAAGTACCAACAAGTCGCGGGAGCTGAGGATTGCCGAAATCACACATCTACAGCAGCAGCTTCAGGTATGGAAGAGCTTCATCTACGTGTTGTCGATAGCCTTGACTCGCAAATCCACTGACCTTATTATATGGAGAGCAGTGGTTCCTATGCAGACTGAATGGAGCACAGGATAAGTCCTGCACTTAAATGACTTCTATGGGACATCTGGGACGGGTTTCAAGTATCCAGTCCTGGACGTCTTATGCATTACACTGCACCTCGGCGGGGGCCTTCTGCCGATCAGTGATCCGATCATTGTAGTCACACATGTATTCACTGTCAAATGGATAAGGGATTGAGTTTCTTTATAGATAATACCCCTCTAGTGTCGGTATAGTTATTCAGTTATAATTCCGATGGTGAACAAATATGATTTCTGCCTTCTAGGAGTCGCAGCAGCTGCTCGGAAGATTGATCCCTGATAAGCAGTTGCTCAATGATCAGTTGAAGCAGGTCCAGCAGAACAGTTTACACAGTGAGTATATAAATGGGGGTCATGAGACTTAGATCTGTGGATGTGATTGCCCCAGGGTGATCCTAGTTACATGATATATGGTTTGCCACCTCCCCCGATTGCTCCATACATACTCCATAGCTGCTGTGACTGTGTATGTGCATTACATCACTTACCCTGTACTGGAGCTGCGTGCACAGATCTGCAGGCTGCAGAGAGGGTCCCATTAAAATCAGGAGACATTTTTATGGCCACGTTTAGGTTACAGATCCTTCAGCTCATCTGACATGGACAGAAAACATGCCCCTTATTTAATCGCCCCTTTGGCTTCCCTCATTATATATAACAAGCAAGGCTGATGATAACATAGTATGCAGCACAGGTACAATTGTAAGGGCTGCTCTATGGTTATGTAAAGCGGTGGTTTTCTTTCCGGTCCCCAGGAGACTCCCTCCTCTCACTGAAGAGAGCATTGGAAGCCAAGGAGATGGGCCGCCAGCAGCTCCGAGACCAACTGGATGAAGTGGAGAAAGAAACCCGGGCAAAACTTCAGGAGATCGATGTCTTTAATAACCAGCTGAAGGTAATGACTGTGCTGCCATGTCTAGTAAGGGCCAATATACTCGTATTTTGTAGTTTGGTCTTGATCAGATCAGTGTCCTCCTCACAGCGGGTGTTTAATTGCTCTGAATCCCTCAAAATCACAATAACTGGAGACTACAAGTTTCTATCAAAGTGAATTGAGCAGGGAGGGTGTCAAATATATATATATACCACCGCTATATACACCTGGGACCCATGGTCAAGGTCACTGCATGTCCCTGTGGCCGTACACACAGAGATCAGACACTTATTCCTGTAGGTAGGTAATAATTGTCTTTAATGATAATGTTTCTGTGATGGAAAATAGAGCAGCAGAATCGTTCTGTTTCTACAAATTTGGATTGTCCTTGTCTAAAAACTTCAATACTAGAAAGTGTTGGAAATTGCTCATCACAGCGCTCACCTATCTCCAGCACTCTAGTAATAATAAATAATAATTCCTTTATTTATATAGCGCACACAGATTACGCAGCGCTGCACAAAACTTGCCAAATAAGTCCCTGTCGGGGCTCACAATCTAAGCAACCTACCTGTATGATTTGGAGTGTGGGAGGAAACTCGCGCAAACACGGAGAGAACATAAACTCTTTGCAGATGTTGACCCCGGGACTAGAACTCAGGTCCCCAATGCTGCAAACTCATTCATTGACTGTGTAGCGGAGATAACAAGACTCCCATAGTATTGACTGGAGCGCAGGACACGTGCTCCATCTGCCCCTCCACTCGTTAGTGAGAATGGACCCCCATTTCCATGATTGGTGGGAGACCCAGCAGTCGGAGCCTCACTGATCAGATAGTTCTCCTCCACTGAGTGGTCCGGTGTTGGCTCTGGCGCTTCATTATGTGCCATGTGTATTATAGACGTCTTGTGTGTGATGTACACGGACCCGCTATCTGCGTAGTGATGTCCACACAATTTCTCTTCCATTGGCTTCTATAGAGGCTCATAGTCGCATATACCAGGTGTTTCTCTCTTCCGGTCTGGGCCTATGGGGGATTCAGCACCTGAGTGTTTGGCTGGTCTCTGGGGATGTGCCAAATACTAGGACTACTTCTTCTATAAGGTCTCTGTACCCTGTTGTCTATCCTCCTGTATTCCTCTGTGGACACGTAGTCCATTGTTCTGGTGATTGCTATCATATCCCACATTGTAGTCCCAGATTTGTATTGCGGACATCAAGTAAACGCTGATAATGTCTAATATGGGATCACCTGCCAGTTGGTGCAATGTTTGCTTGTCACCAATATATTTCGTTGATGTTACCTAAACCTGAAAACTCCAGTAACCGAACCAATGTCTCTTCCAGGAGCTGCGGGAGATGCACAACAAGCAGCAGCTGGAGAAGCAGAAGGACATGGAGGCTGAGAAGATGAGGCAGAAGGAGCAGGAACGCAAGATGTTTGAGCTGGAGAAGCAGAAGGAGGAGGCTTTTAGGTAAGATCCTACATCCTTTATTATACTCCAGAGCTGCACTCACTATTCTGCTGCTGGTGCAGTCACTGTGTACATACATGACATTACTTATCCTGTACTGATCCTGAGTTACATCCTGTATTATACCCCAGAGCTGCACTCACTATTCTGCTGCTGGTACAGTCACTGTGTACATACATGACATTACTTATCCTGTACTGATCCTGAGTTACATCCTGTATTATACTCCAGAGCTGCACTCACTATTCTGCTGCTGGTGCAGTCACTGTGTACATACATGACATTACTTATCCTGTACTGATCCTGAGTTACATCTGGCATCTGGTCTAAAGCTGCATTCAAAATGCTGACATATTTTTATTTCTCATGTTACATCTACACCTGGAACCTTTTTTTAGTAGGTTAATGTATAGATATCCTGTATCCTATGTGTACTGTAGACCTCACGTCTGTATATTTATTCAGCCTGATAGCTGAGTGCAGTATAGACGATGCAAAGCAGGCCAGACAGGGAAGCTGCCAAATGTGTTTATGTTGGATATAGGGAGATGCCAGAGATCAGACCTTTATTGCCCCATTTGCTTTGTAGGGGGGGCTCAACGTAGGACCCTTTATTTGGCCGTTTAATGTATGTGACTGGTTCTTGAGTGTTAACCCTTGCTTGTACAATGATCCTTCAGGAAGGCGCAAGAGCAGGAGAAGCAATGGCAGGACCGTGTGAAGCAGGAAGAAGAGCCTCCGCAACACAAAGTCCTACAAGATGAAGAGAAGCTGAAGAGAGAAGAATCCTTAAAGAGGATGGAGGAGGACAGGAGATTGGAGATCCAGGAAAAATCCAGCAAACTTTTCCAGCAGCCGCCTGAGCCCATGAAGCCTGGAGGACAGGTCCCCTGGACAGGTACAGGTGTGTGCTGCGGACGGGTGCATGAAAGATAGACCGTCCAAGAAAGATAGACTTGCATTGCTCCTAAAGGGATAGAACATGCTGAGGTATACTATTACTTTATAATCAGAGGGCATGGACCACCTGGGTATGAGGTGAAGCCCCCTGCTCTGTTCTTGATCATGCGCTATGCTGCCAATGCAATGTAGCCCCATTCAAGTTAATAGGGGCAGATCCTTGCTGAGCCGTGACGCTGGGGAAATTTAGAAGGGATCACAGTTCTAACTGGTTGTGGTCCCTTCATCATGGGGGACCCCAGAGGTTGGAGGTCGTATAGAATATCACTTTGCCCCATTTTAGTTGCTCCATTGCACTTATGATAAAAAGTATGAAAAAGTATTGTCCGTGCGGACCTATGTGTGTGGTTACAGATTAGCTGTGGCATGGGCATGTCACTCCCTTCCACTGTGCGACTTGGCACACAATGTCTGCCATATAATTGGGGGGTACAGACCCTGCCTCCATTACACCACTGTTTTATTTTCTTGCTCCAGAGAAGGCCCCGCTCACCATCTCTCAGGGGGACGTGAAGGTCGTCTATTACCGAGCGCTCTATCCTTTTGATGCAAGAAGTCTGGATGAAATCACTATCCAGCCCGGAGATATTATCATGGTAAGCTCTGTCGTAGCAGGGTGATGGGTGATGCATAATTTGGGGTGCAGACACTGTTTGGTTGTCACCACTGCAGAATCTGTATTTGTTTCATCCATGTAAAATGTCTCTTAAAGAAAATCTACCATCATGATAAACCAGGGACACTTACTCATAGGCACCGTGACGCTGATAATCTTCTTATATTTGTTATCCATTACAGTGATCAGTGTAGGTCTCCCCTTCCCCCTGCACTTCTTGCTGCTGTTAGATTACCCAGGCAGAGGGAGGAGTGAGTGAAAAGACATCACTGAGGGGCTACTGTAACACCCCCAGGTGCCCTTTAGACTAATTAGCATAATTTTATTGGTTGATTTTTGAAAGGAAGGAGACTGTGGATAACAAATTATGAGTTTATGAGTAATGTACCTGGTTTATCATGAAGGATTTCGATGGTAGACTTCCTTTTAAAGGGGTTGTTATCCTCTATCCACAAGGGAAATTGCAGATGTTCCCCTAGTATTGAATGGTGCATCCCTCTTTCTTGCGTTTGGTCCTACCACCACCAATCAGATTGTTAACTTGATGTATAGCATTTGTTGTACCATCTGATAAGTTATGAAGGCCGTTACTCAGACCTGTTGTACTTGTGCATTGGCACATCAGACAGCCCCATGACTCTCACTCTCTACTCCTTAAGGTCGATGAAAGCCAAACTGGAGAGCCGGGATGGTTAGGGGGAGAACTGAAAGGAAAAACGGGCTGGTTCCCTGCCAATTATGCTGAGAGACTGCCAGAAAGCGAGTTCCCGAGTACAGCAAAGCAAGTAGCGGACACTACAGCCAAAGCCACCCTCCACCTAGCACCGGCCACGGCCACCTCATCGGCTTTCGTCGACACTTCTACAAATGCCAACAACTGGGCAGACTTCAGCTCCACGTAAGTGCCGCGTGTAGTGGGGGAAGTCTCCGGAGTCTTTTCTTTATAGGGATTTTGAGGCTTTCCCGAGCTGATTCTATTGTTACATCAGGTTCGGTCTGTATTGTGCTGATTTCCCGTTTCGTCTATATTGTAGGTGGCCAACTAATAATGAGAAGGCAGAGACCGACAACTGGGACACATGGGCAACTCAACCTTCACTAACAGTACCAAGTGCGGGCCAGATCCGGCAGCGCTCCGCCTTCACTCCCGCTACAGTCACAGGCTCGTCTCCCTCCCCGGT
Organism: Engystomops pustulosus; assembly: GCF_040894005.1. Lineage (NCBI taxonomy): Eukaryota > Metazoa > Chordata > Amphibia > Anura > Leptodactylidae > Engystomops > Engystomops pustulosus. The sequence continues at coordinate 246,143,574 of NC_092412.1, forward strand.
ACTGGGTCAGGTAGGTCTATGACCTGGAAATTTAACAGCTCCATTCTCCGTGTGGTGGCCAGCCTAGGCAACTGCAGCTCCTGGTATGATAAATAATAACTGAGCTGCAGTTACACATCTCAGACACTACACAGAGAACAGAGCTGTTTATCCAGCTGCATTTTCTGCCTCGCCAACCTAAGATTGGTGACCTAACCTTTGGACAAGTTGTTAATATAACTTTTCTGTAAAACCCCTTTAAGTTAAATAGGGCTGGTGGAATGGAACTCCTATATGTGAATCCCCCTGGGGAGGCAGTAACTCGTGGGGAAATTTTACATGTCAGGTAGCCATGTAGTCTATAAAGGGCCACCAAAAGAAAGTGCCTGGTCTTCTACTAGGCCATTGTCTATGTTCTGGTTTGTGTTTCATTCCTGCAAACCTGGATTTGTCTGCTTCTATTTATAGGGTGAGAAGGTGGAAGGTCTCCAAGCTCAGGCTTTATACCCCTGGAGGGCCAAGAAGGATAACCACCTCAACTTCAACAAGAATGACACCATCACAGTTCTGGAGCAGCAGGACATGTGGTGGTTTGGTGAAGTCCAAGGACACAAGGGCTGGTTTCCCAAATCCTATGTGAAGCTCATTTCAGGTCCCCTTAGGAAGTCTACAAGGTTTGTACTAAGTGTATAGATGGTTTCTGTAGCAACGTTTTAGCCTTTTAATACAATTTTTAAAGGTTTAATATGGAAGGAGCAGATGCAATGTCTTCATTCTGATCTGCAGGGTTCAAAGGGGTTGCACCAACTTTGGTCCTTATCCACAATCTGATCTGTGGTGATTCTACTGCTTGGATCCCCCCCCCCCCCAAGGATCACTGTGGATAGGGGATAACAATTAAACTTTTATGCGTTAAAGGGGCTGTTCCATTGTAGCCACCTGTCCTGTATACACAAGATAGGGGATAATCCGATCACTGAGATCCCTTGGGAATGGTGGTTGGGGGTGAAGAGATCCCCGATAGTGAAGCAATGACTTTGCCTCGGAAAAATTTTTTTTCTTTGGAGCAGATTGTTGAGGGTTCCTTGGTTTATTTGTGAGATGAGAGATATTGGTTTATTTGGTTTATTTTTCTCTTTCACAGCATTGACTCAACATCATCTGAGAGCCCGGCTAGTCTAAAGAGAGTCTCCTCACCAGCATTCAAGCCTGTCCTAGGAGAAGGTGGGACCTGTTACAATCCCTCTTATTTCTGTTGTATTGCTGGAAGTTGGTTGAAATGTTTCATGATTGACCTAAAAGATGAATTTTTGTGTAAGGAGATGCTGCAGGGGAGCAGAGCGGCTCAGATGTAACGGCTTCAGTATCTGCTATTATCCTGTCTGCAAAGCTCCTGCACAGCGAAGTAGTTCTTAATTATGGACACTAGTAGTTTGTACTTTGCCGTGGGGCACCGCTGTGTGCATGGCCCCCTGTGCCCGGGAAGGACGCCGCTGTGTGCATCCTTCCTGTGCTTTGTTTTATGACATCTCGTCTTGTCTCCAGAATACATCGCCATGTACACCTATGAGAGCAATGAGCAGGGGGACCTGACCTTCCAGCAGGGAGATATGATTGTAGTCATAAAGAAGGATGGTGACTGGTGGACCGGGACTGTAGGGGACAAAACCGGAGTCTTCCCTTCCAACTACGTCCGACTCAAAGATTCCGAGGTAAAATAACTTTGATATAAATATTCTGGGGGATGTCCCTATTCGATTTTACATGAATTTTTTTTTCTTTTGCTTATAATTAAAGGGAATGGCGACAGCAGGAAAAACAGGAAGCCTCGGGAAGAAACCAGGTACGTAGATGTAGTTTTTTTTTGTAGATGATTTGACCATTGGATGCCCCATTAATCAGAATATTGGGGTCCTTTGTCTCCAGTATTTAACCCCGTGCTGCCTCTCTCTCCACTTAGAGATTGCCCAGGTCATTGCCCCCTATGCAGCTACGGGGCCTGAGCAGCTGACACTGGCGCCCGGGCAGCTGATTCTCATCAGGAAGAAGAACCCTGGAGGCTGGTGGGAAGGAGAACTGCAGGTAAGTGCTACAGACTGACGAACCTCGACGTCATAGTTGTAAATGAATGTAGAGACTAAAGGGCTGGTCGAGGTCAGATCGGTGTTAGAATAGACAGATCTGCCTCATCTTACCTGTGTCTCCTCACTACAGGCCCGTGGGAAGAAGAGGCAGATTGGATGGTTCCCCGCCAACTACGTCAAACTTCTGAGCCCCGGTACAAATAAAAGTACACCGACAGAGCCGCCCAAACCAGCAGTGTTACCCCCCGGTAAGTGGATTATATATGAGGTCTAGCTGTGTACCTCAGCTTTCAGTAGTCTAATATGTGTATGTGAGGAATAACTGAGTATACGGCCATCAGTTTCTGTAATTTGTAGTAGTCTGATAGATGCCGGTTGGAGACCGCGCTGCTGTATTGCTAAGAAGAAGCATTCAGTAGAGATTTTAGAGTGAAAAGTAGATGAGGGAGGATGAGAAGAGCCAAAGTGGAGAACAAATCGCTTTCCTCCAATAAGATATATATTCTAAGGTGAGGGACCATTTAAAGGGGTCCTCCTGCTTCTGATTAGCTTTTCTTTCAAAACTCCCACAATGATCAGCTGATTGCACATTATCACACCTCCCGAATAGTCGATCAGCTGTTATGTGTAAGGAAATGCCTTGGCAAGTGGTCCGCCTTCCTGCAGCGCCCCCCATAGGACATGTTTACATGTTCATATCTCGTCTTTTTTCTCTCTCGGTTCTAAGGATACATTGAGCAGATTTCTGACATGTATCCTTACATCGTAGGCCCATACAGTGGGACACGTTCTCTTGCTCCTCCCCTCCTTGAAAGCGAGAAGGAGGAGTTATAGGCAACAGTTGGTGATTAGCTCCTGTCGATGTTCTGGGTGTTCAGGGAAGTCAGTCCTCTAAGGAGGATGCTATTACTGGAGACCTTTCAAGGCATACACTCTGCGGAGGTCGGGGGTGGATGCAATACTTTGCATCTGCCGCCCATGGGTTCCAATGGCCTTTGAGTGTATCCGTAGTTTGCTGCTTCTTACCATCCTCTGATTCCTGATGAATGCAACGCATATTATGCAGATGGAGGAAAATACTTTACTGGCGTCATTTGATATCAATGTTCTATATGTGAAATTAATGGACGTGTCAGCTCCTCCGCATTGAGCAATGCTCTGCAGGACAGACTGAGTGTCCCGTGAAATGACTATTTGCGCTCTCGTGCTATGAGGCGGCCGGACTGACTTTATGGTGTCACTCTTCAGCGTGCCAGGTGATCGGGATGTACGACTACATCGCACAGAACGACGACGAGCTGGCGTTCTCCAAAGGTCAAGTCATCAACGTGCTGAACAAAGAAGACCCCGACTGGTGGAAGGGAGAACTGAACGGACAAGTCGGACTCTTCCCTTCCAACTACGTGAAGCTGACCACAGACATGGACCCCAGCCAGCAATGTAAGTAGAGGCTCGGGGGGGCTTTTCCATATACCCTGCCTGGGGAATGACATGCAGCATTGCTGTGATTCTGCGGCTCTTTCTCCACTGCTGCCTCACATCCTTTTATTTTCGAGATCTGGGACTTGTAGTGTTATTCACCGAGGACGCACAACCCCCATTTTTCGTTTTACCCACTTTACTTTGACATTGTGTGATCATCCTACTAACACTTGGGGGCTACTCTTGGTAAAATTAGGGTTAAAGGGGTTTTCTGGGACGAGGATGTTGGTGGTCTATCTTTTGAGATCCTATTTAAAGGGGTTTTTCCGAGATAAAAAATATTGATATCATTTACTAGGGAATAATGTAACCGGTAAAAGAATAGAAGCTGATGGAGAAGACAGCGCTGTTCTCTGTGTAGTGGCCGATCTGAGTCACTGCAGCCTAGCCCCTGTTCAGGTGATTAAGACCTATAATCTGCAGTAACCTGGTCTGGCCACAACCTGTGAGGGTTCTCTGTGTTGGGCCTCCACCAATTTGATATTGCAGACCTATACCATGCATATGTTATCTAAGCCCCTTTAAAGGGAACCTGTTAGTTCAATTGCCCACACTAACTAGATGTATCATTGATATCTTCTTTTATACAGCAATACAACTATCCTTATATTGTTCCTCCCAGTATCTGAAAAGTGAAGCAGTCTGTTTGTAAAGTTGACTCCCTATCTATGCAAATTAATGTGTTTCTAGCACAGCTGCGCCTCCAGCTCCCTGATTGACAAGGGGCAGGGTTTCTCTTCAGCTGATCAAACTCTGCTCTGCTATGTCATTTCCACAGTCTCTGATGAGAATTCCTGGGTGAGTGGGTGAATGGAGTTGAGAGAGACACTGGCTTTCTGTAATTGGCTGAAGAGAAAGCGGCTCTCCCCTACTTCAGGAATTCTCTTCAGCGAGTGGAATGAAGTCGCGGGGCGGAGCAGGAAGGTCATAAATATGCCGTATACCGGAGAAAAGACGATGATCCGACTAACATGGGACTATTTGCATAGATGGAGTGTCAGCTTTACAAATGGACTGTAGAACTCTGCAGGCATGGGGAGGAACAATATAGGGATAGTTATACTGCTGTATAATAGCAGATTTCATAGATATGTTTAGTTAGTGTGTTTGAGTTACTTTAAGAGACATAGGTGCTCTACTACACAGGTGGTCTGCTGGCCGGCCCTCCTAAGTAACCATCAAAAAGGCTGCAAGCCCTCCATGGCCCCTTCAAAAAGATGATTTAGGGGGAGCTATGGACAGACAGCATTTTTATCCAGGAATATCCCTTAAAATATCTGATAGTCATTGAAGAGGAGTCCAACAATTACTGAGTCTTTGCCCTTTAGACATAATAAACTAGAGGGAAGTGTAGAGGTGTCCATCCATATCTTCACATTCACGTGCACAATCTCATTAAAGTGTAGTTGCCCTTGAAGGGGTCACATTTGCAGTGAGTCCACTTTGCTCTTGGTGAAGTCCTGAATCCTGGAATAAATTCTGTGTTAAAGGGGTTTTCTGTGACTATAATACTGGTGGCCTGTAGGTAGGAGGGGCTGTTTTATTACCCGCACTGAGAAACTGAAAATGCAATGGAACTGCAGTACCAGACATGGCCACTATCTAGAATCATCTGACTCCTTCAGCCAGTTTCACTATATACCTTCACTTTCTGCATCTAGACCAAATACAGCCATGCTGGTCAGCCTCCTCCTATCCATAAATTACTTGTATACATTTTCATATAACGGGGATGTATACATGGTAACCATTTTTATTCCATTTAAAAAACAAAAACTAGATGGGTGTGTCTTCATGGTTATAGACAACATAATAATCCTGTGTGTAGTCTGTACAGAAGAAATTTGATTCAAAAATCAGTGACACAACTTCCTGGACTGGGATGTGATGTATAACTAGTATAACTTTTTTTTATTATTATTTAATGCATTTTGTTTTGAAATTAAAGTTGTGACTTTGAGTGAAAATGCTGGTGCTCACCGTAGTCACGGCTCAACTTTTTAAAATTTTCCTAAACCCCTGTGCATAGTATCAGATGTATGGGTTGGGATGACGGACATGAGGCAGACGGCGCCATTCTCTGTGTAGTGGCCAAACCAGGCTAATGCACTTCAGGTCCCATTCATTTGAATGGAAGTTAAGCTGCAGTGACTCCATTCAGCCACTGCAGAGAGAACGGAGCTGTCTGGTTCTTGTTACATTCTGTGTATCACTGTGGGGGTGCCGAGTGTTATATCCCCAGCACTCAGACATTGGGGACAACCTATACGTGCCCATCACATGGTGTGATCTTCTAATCAACAAGGAACTAATATAGAATGGATATTTACCATTTCCTGGAAAAAAAACTTTAAATTTGTTCAAAATTCTAAAGCAATAAACTTCCCAATGTAGCAGCCTTTCCGCGTCATTCCTGCAATCTTTGGGTTATCCTTGGCTTTGCATATCAGTGCGATGACTTCAGGAGTGATGTCACTATGACATCACTACATTTCAGCCTGGGATTGGCCTCTAGTTTTACTATAAAACCTCTCCAAATAAAATCCATCATGATAAGGCAGGGAGATTACTCATAGATCCAAGCCCCATGACTGTGGTAATCTTCTTAATATTGGTTATCCATGGCCTTCTCCCTTCTAAAATCAATGTTTACAATTATGCTAATGAGTCAGGAGGGCTCTGGGAGGTCTGACCAGAGCCCCGCCGTGCTATAGCTTCACATGCAAGTCTTGCCCTCCAGCCTGCTCCGTCAGCACTTCACCCCTTCTTCTGCCTGCTTTAATCACACACAGGGGGAGGTAGGAAGTGCTCCTGCACTGTGTAACAGCCTGTGAAGCAGCAGAATGGAGGGGCTCTTGTCAACCCCCCCAGGAGCCCTTCTGGTTTATTGGCATCAATTTAAAAGTTGATGTTAGAATGAAGTCGGCCATGGATAATAAATATAAGAAGATACCAGAGTGCCTGGATCTATGAGTCCTGTCCCTGGTTTATCATGATGGATTTTGGCGGTAGATTTCATTTAAAATATTGCTACCCTCACCGCTCAGACCACTGCTGCTGGCCCAGTTTTGGTCCATTCCTCCAAAATGAGACTTATTTCCTTTGCACAAACAGGAAATGCTGCTCAGCCAATCGGTGGTTGAGGTGGCCAGTGATTGGCTGAGCAGTCACTTCCTGTCTGGAGAGGAAGCAGGATGTAGAGACCTGCAGGGACTCCAGCAGTGATCTGAAGGTTGTTTTCTTTTCTTTTTTTTTCTGCTGTTTGTAATTAAAACAAAATTGTACCTGCAGGAAAACCTGCGTCTTAGGTCCCCAGAAAACCCCTTTAATGACACGATGGATGGACGCGTTCTCCTCCTCGTCCTGTCCTCATACATCGTTCCCTGTGTGTGTAGCATGCTGCCCTTTCGTTTCTTCATTTATTTTGCACCATGCGCAGTCATTGTAGTGTACAGTGTTTTTATTATTTTTTTTTATTTTTTTAGATTTTTTTTTTTTGTTTGCTTATGTGTTGTTTTCCCTCCTTTTTCTAGGAATCATATGTTGTCCATCCCCCTACTCAGGCTTGAAAGTCCTCAAAGAGACCCACTATCCCCATATCACTGCCCAGAGGGATGATGGGAGATGCAGCCCTTGATCATGTGACTTCCAGCATGATCATCATCTGCCTTCTGACTAGACGACCGCTGCACAGAATTATTATTATTATTACTTTTTTTTTTTTTACCTCATTTTCCATTTAGATGCATGTTGACCATTTTTACGTTGTATCCGCAGATCGTGAGGCTTTAAAAAAAAAAAAAAAAAACTTTAATAGAAATAAAATTGACACTCAAAGAGTACAGAGGATAGTGGGTCCTTTTGCGGCTTTCTTCACAATAATTTTTTGAAAATTAAAAGAAAAACATTTTCATACCACATCCTTTTCAGTTCTCCGACACTTGATCAGATGATTCGAGGGGGGGGAGGGGCCGAGAAAGTCGGTCACCAGACGGTTACGTTATCACTTATGGTTTGCAAAAAGACCCACTATCAAGGAATGCTGCATGTAATGTGAATATTGTGTCCATAAATATGATTTTTGTTTTTCTTTTGTTGTTATTACGTATTATTATTATTATTTTTTTTTGTGTGTCCAGTGTTACATTTTGATTTATTTCAGGCTTTTTAAAAGGACAAAAAGCAAAAGGTTACAAATAGTTACACGTTCAGGGTTATTTAGGAGGAATAAGACTACAAAAAAAAACACATTTGTATTATATGTAGAGGGTTTGGATTTTTTTTTTTTTTTTAAATGTATACATAAAATTTTTCTGGTGCAATGGCAAGACCCCGGCATTGATTGGCCCCCGATGCTTGTTGGTCACGCCCTCCTGTTTTGCACATGTCACTGATGTCGTACATCCCTGGTTTGTACTGTTTGTTTTTTTTTGTTTTTTTTTTTTATTTTTTTTTTATTTTATAAATATTCTATACACATTTGTCAGGTATTATTACTTATGGCCTTTGTATCATACATGCCAGTGTTTTGCCTCCATCCGACCCCCCGAGCAGTTCTCAGTCAGTGACGGGGTTTCCTTTTCCCCCTATCAGGACAGAGAATGTAATACACTGTTTTTTTTTAACCTGTAATTAATTGCAATGTTTACATTTTTTTTTAATATATCGAGACTGTGGAATTCGTGTCATGAATTTTTTTTCATTTACATGTCGTCGTTTTGTGCCGTAGACCTCATTAGCAAAAAAAATTATATATATATTTTTTTTTTTTTTTTGGTAACACTAGCGTCCATTTTTACTGCCACATGTATAGAGAAAAATAGCCAAATTTCAACAATTTTTTGGAGTCTTTTTCCCTTGTACATCTGTAACAACCTCCCGCCCCATCCAGATGTCAAACCCCCCCCCCCCCTCCACAACCACCACCACTACTCTACTTATTCCCCAATCCCCCCCATAAAAACACACGTCCGGCCAGAGCTCGGTGGTCACCCGCACATCAGTATTGTCATGGATATGAATGTAAGATATATAAATATATAAAAAAATAAACCTACAGCTTTAACAACTGTAATACAGCCTTTACAATCAACTACATGTATAGAGAATTAAACCCTTCTTATAAAAGCTTCAATCCTTGTGTGTGTTGTCCTTGTGTTTTTATTTTTTCCAATTTCTTCTGTTTTTTTTTTTTTTTTTTTTTTTAATTAAAAATTCAGAAAATTTAAAGAAGGGTCACCAATATCAAATCGGTGGGTGTCTGACATAAGCACGGTGATCTCTGCAGTGCTCAGTAAGCACAGCGCCCTACATGGTATAGTGGCTGTGCCTGGTTTTGCAGCTCAGCCTCATTCATGTGAATGGGACTGAAGTGTGCACAGGACCGTGGGACATCAGCACAGTTGATCATTATTGGAATCCCACCCGCCTTCTATCCATAATAAGCCACCAATGTTTCAAATCATTGAAAACCCCTTTAATATAAAGCCTTTATTAAGATTTGTTTTTTTTTTATTTATTAAAAAATTGTTTTCCCTTCATCATTAAAAAAAAAAAAATTAGCTTTCCTTAATTGGTCACTGAGCTTGTGTCATCTACTCTGAGGGTAAGTGAGCAATGCTGGACCCCAACGATAGATGAAAGGCCTGTTATAAAGCTGGAGGCAGATAACACCGGATCCTCTAATGGGGGCAGCTGCGCTCCCCTTACCTGCACACCGAGCATGCCCACAACACGCTCATATAAGTCCATAGGAGTGAATCAGATTATGACACTTCGTTCATCCATGCAAATATCTGCAGATGTTCAAGTAAAATATCTAACGGCAAGAAAATGGTGTTACTAGCTTTTCGTTTTGAAACGACCACTTGATCGTTCTCATGTAATATCCAGGCGGGCCTATGGTTACATTCAGGGTATAGGCCACTTTATTTCATGTTTTTGTAATGTGTGAGGGCAGGATATGAGGTAATTTACCAATATACATCTATTAATAGTTCTGCTCCGCTTTCTTTATGTAAAGTGAGGCCTCCGGTCTTTTACCTCATCAGCCGGACATTCCTGACCATAAAATGGCTGCAGATGAAGGGTCATGTGATTTTATTTTTATTGGTAAATTACCTCATATCCTGCCCTCACACACATTACAAAAACCTGAGGTAAAATGGCGCCCGCTGACTTCTGGTCCTGATGTGGTGATACTGACATTTCTTGTCACACCGTGAACATGCCACACAATATAGAGCAGGGCCTATTCCTGCCTGGATTTGCTAGGCCGGGCATTGTGAAGAGACTTGGGTACATGCCTACTATAACTGTGAACTGAATCTGTCATGAATAGCCTTTATGTCGGCCTTCTAGATGGGACGCAGGGTCTCCTAGACCGGCTGAGAAAATAACAGGCGCTACCCAGAAGCGGCATCCTCCAATATAGGGCTAAAGCACACAAATAGGATCAGTCCCTGAAACATGGAGCGGGCATTAAATGATACAAGGAGCAACCACATTACCTCAGGACTATGACGCCCGCTGTTGTCCCTTGGCATTATGTATAACTATGGCCCCGGGATTCACTTGTCAAGTGTGTTTTAGGTCGAAGGGTGATGGCACACGTGGTGTTTTTGGCCCTTTTTTAAGCAGTCTGTCAAACGCATGCGTTTTCGACCAGTTTGAATTAAGATAATTGGTCAAACCTGTCAAAAAACATGCATTCCAAAAAAGTGTTCAAAACGGCACGTGTGCCGTCACCCTCGGGCTTCATTCATCCCTGCTGTATATTTTGTGGTGCGGTCACCTGGCTCTGTTTCCTATCTACCGCAGCCATGTGATATTTGCTGTTTTTGTAGCGCATATATAAAATCTACGGCTATAAATCTCTGCGCTCTCTTACGCATTTCTGCTCTTTTGCCCTCCCCTTATCGCTGGGCAGGGGGAACGCATTGAGACTGAAAGGAGGAGAACGTTTCGTGCCAGCACCATGTCACAAGATGAGCGGAGTTTAGCATTCGAGAGGCCCCCAAATTTTCATCTGTATGTCCAAAGGTCCTATCACGAATATGCTGAGTGGCAAGAATAGTGCAGTCTAACACACTATTCTATCTGTAAAAAAACAGGGTTATAGCGGTAACCAGTCAAGGAGGCCACAAATTTAGTTTTTGTGTTTCTGGAATTCATAATACAGGAATTTTTAAGCCTTGACCTATAGAGAACTGATGGTAGGAGACTTGCGCATGTGCATGTGCCCTTCTGTAGGACCTTAACTAAAGTTCTTTGCGCTGCTTTTTTCTTTTACATGTTTGAGGTTGTGTGCAGGGTAGGATGAGAACAGGTAAGTCCACAGATGGTCCAATAACTTGAATGGAAGATGATGTTTATTTTGTGTGGTTTTTGGCCGACATGGAATAAAAAAAAAAATTCAAAGGTTGGGTGGGACCTGTTAAGTAGGTTTATGTTTTGGAGCATCCCGAATCTTCCTGGACATTTGATGTAGGTGAAAGGCGGGACGTACCTAGTTCTTTGGGAGATGATCCCACTCTAGAGGGGTCTGGGCAGAGGCTACTTCCCTCTCCCCCCATCAGTACAGATACGCTTGTCTGAAACAAGTGTGCACATGGGGAACCAAGTCAAGAGAAATGGACGTCCTTCTCTAGCCCATGGGAGCTAAGGATTGGGCAGAATAAATTATAACCCGAGAGTCCGGACACCCCTATTGGGTCTCCTTAAATTGAATTGTGCATTGTTCTATGTATGTATATATAATGTAAGGCCACCTCACTCACGGTCATGAGCTCGGGAGCCTTGCTAGGTTTGTTTTTATTCTCTTTTTGCTTTCAGGGTGTGCAGATTTACATCTTCTAGATATGCTGAGTCCTGTAGAAAGGAAGAGACAGGGTTATATCCACGAGCTCATAGTGACCGAAGAGAACTACGTCAACGACCTGCAGCTGGTCACGGAGGTGAGTTAAAGGACATCTACCAGCAGGATGAAAGACTGTATGCAAATGAGCCTGAGGGGCTCCATTAACACCTATTGAGCCTGGAGCCCCCCAGGCTCATTTGCATACAGTCCTTCATCTTGGTGGTAGATTCCCTTTAAGAAGAAGTAAAAACCTAAACAGCGCCACACTGGTCCACAGGTTGTGTCTGGTACTGCAGCTTACATCTTAAGGTCAGGCTGCTTTCTCCTCCTCTTTGCTGAAGATCGTCCATTTTCAGTTTGGCTTCACAAGCTCACCAGGAAATTTTTATGTCTCATTAGACTTTCCAGAAGCCGTTACTGGAGTCCGAGCTACTAACGGAGAAGGAGGTGGCAATGATATTTGTCAACTGGAAGGAGTTAATCATGTGCAATATTAAGCTACTGAAGTAAGACATTTTTTAATTTTTTTTTTTTTGTTAAAAAAGAAACTTTTAAAAATTTGTCCGTTTAATTTGAATTTAATTTAATTTGAATAGGAGGAGTGGCCTTTACTCATGGGCGGGCTGTATCAACTCCTTATCCAATAGTTATCACTCCAGATCCTCCTATTTTACGTACAGCTCCTATGTACAGACATATTCAGTCACAGGTTGACTGCAATCCTCTCATTTGACCGCCACTACTATGTATGTGTTTATATGATTGGCAGTCACATGATTCAGTATTACCGTGGGAACTCCAGAGCAAGCTTAATTTAAAATCGACACGCCCATTATTTATTCAGAATAAGCAAATGTATAGTTCACTACAGTGTGATAGTGTGTGCCATCGCCTGACTTTGATTGTGTAGGATAATTTGACCCTTTGAGACTTTGACCATGGATATCATTGGTTGATGTTGGATGGTTCCTGGGAAATCCCCTTTTCTCTCTCTATGGAGGTGTGGCCTTTACTTATGGGTGGGTCTCTCTAAGGAGGTGTGGCCTTTACTCATGGCTGGGTCTCTAAGGAGGTGTGGCCTTTACTCATGGCTGGGTCTCTAAGGAGGTGTGGCCTTTACTCATGGGTGGGTCTCTAAGGAGGTGTGGCCTTTACTCATGGCTGGGTCTCTCTAAGGAGGTGTGGCCTTTACTCATGGCTGGGTCTCTCTAAGGAGGTGTGGCCTTTACTCATGGCTGGGTCTCTCTAAGGAGGTGTGGCCTTTACTCATGGCTGGGTCTCTCTAAGGAGGTGTGGCCTTTACTCATGGCTGGGTCTCTCTAAGGAGGTGTGGCCTTTACTCATGGCTGGGTTTCTCTAAGGAGGTGTGGCCTTTACTCATGGCTGGGTCTCTAAGGACATCTGGACTTTACTAATGGGCAGGTCTCTCTCCATGGAGGTGTGGCCTTTACTCATGGGCGGGATTTATACTTCAGAAAAAAATGAATCCTTATTGCCTCCAAAAATTGTTCTTGACAGTGACTAGTATGGGATTACCAGACTCGCCTCCTTTTAGATTGACCCCATTTCTGCTTTTCTCAGGGCATTACGTGTTCGTAAGAAGATGTCTGGCGAGAAGATGCCGCTTAAGATGATCGGCGACATCTTGACGGCCCAGTTACCGCACATGCAGCCCTACATCCGCTTCTGTAGCTGCCAACTGAACGGTGCTGCCCTCATACAACAGAAAACCGACGAAGTGCCTGAGTTCAAGGAGTTTGTCAAGGTGAGTAGTTGACTTCTTAGCCATCTACTGTTCTCTGTTATCAGCAATTTAAGGGTAGGAGGAGCATAACTAGGCGGAAAAAAAACTTTTTCCCCACCAACACTGTTGTAGTGTGGAGAGGTTATGGGAGATGTTCTTCGTTAAGGTTGACGTTAATTGACCATGTCCTTCCCCCAGAGATTAGCGATGGATCCTCGCTGTAAGGGAATGCCGCTGTCCAGCTTCATCCTCAAACCTATGCAAAGAGTCACCAGATACCCTCTCATCATCAAGAATGTAAGTAATGGCCTCCACAATCACTCCAGGGTCATAGTACATGGTGGTCTTCAGACATAGTACATGGCGGTCTTCAGACATAGTACATGGCGGTCTTCAGACATAGTACACGGCGGTCTTCAGACATAGTACACGGCGGTCTTCAGACACAGTACACGGCGGTCTTCAGACACAGTACACGGCGGTCTTCAGACACGGTACACGGCGGTCTTCAGACACGGTACACGGCGGTCTTCAGACACGGTACACGGCGGTCTTCAGACACGGTACACGGCGGTCTTCAGACACGGTACATGGCGGTCTTCAGACACGGTACACGGCGGTCTTCAGACACGGTACACGGCGGTCTTCAGACACGGTACACGGCGGTCTTCAGACACGGTACACGGCGGTCTTCAGACATAGTGTATGGTGGTCCTCAGACTTAGCCGCGTCCTCCTGAAGCTCAAGTATATTATTTTTGTGTTATGTTTTATGGGATTTTTACTTAATATCTTAATTTCTCTGTTATTATTGATGTTTAGATTCTTGAAAACACCCCTGAAAATCACCCCGATCACAGTCACCTGAAGCACGCACTTGAGAAAGCCGAGGAGCTCTGTTCTCAGGTCAACGAGGGCGTCCGGGAGAAGGAGAACTCTGACCGCCTGGAATGGATTCAGGCGCACGTGCAATGCGAGGGTCTGTCTGAGGTAGGTACCTGGAATATTCTGAATATTCAGTGTCGTGTCCTCACACACAGATATCCAGTGTTTTTTTTGGTTTTTTTTTATTTGAGGCCACATAAGCCACTTCCTGTGGTGTTTTACAGCATTTCATTGCTTTATGGCATGTAACCATGTTCCCATTCATTCCCCATTGACTTGCTGCTCCCACTTCCGTCTCTTACAGCAACTAGTGTTTAACTCTGTGACCAACTGCTTGGGGCCCCGCAAGTTCCTGCACAGCGGAAAACTCTACAAGGCGAAGAGTAACAAGGAGTTATACGGTTTTCTCTTCAACGACTTCCTGCTGCTGACCCAGGTCATCAAACCGCTGGGCTCCTCCGGGAACGACAAAGTGTTCAGCCCCAAGTCCAACCTCCAGTACAAGATGTACAAGACGGTGAGCGAGACATCAATGGTCAGGAATAGAATAGACAGGGTTATCAGAGCGGCCCAGTTTTTTGGCGGCCCATGGGGAATCTTCCTGGCTGGATTATCCTTTACATCGGAACGTAACCCAGTAGAAGAGCTCTCAATAATCTCATGATGCCTCAGCTCATTGTGATATTAATCAGATTTATCTCGATGTCTCAGAGAGGTTAAAGAGCACTCGGTAATCTCATGATGCCTCAGCTCTTTGTGATTATAAATCAGATTTATCTCAGTGTCTCAGAGAAATTGAAGAGCTCTCAGTAATCTCATGATGCCTCAGCTCATTGTGATATTAATCCGATTTATCTCAGTGTCTCAGTGAAGTTGAAGAGCGCTCAGTAATCTCATGATGCCTCAGCTCATTATGATATTAATCAGATTTAACTAATGTAACTCTCCTCCTACAGCCGATATTTCTGAATGAAGTACTGGTGAAGCTGCCCACAGACCCCTCGGGGGACGAGCCCATCTTCCACATTTCTCACATTGATCGTGTTTACACGCTCCGGGCGGAGAGTATTAATGAGAGGTAAGAATCCATGTCCTGGACGACCCGGGAAATTATCCTGATGGTCCATCCTACTCAGGTGAGTCCTTCAACCCTACAGGTTCATGTCAGGATCCATATACCTGTGCTGGAAGTCCAGGAGTGGTGTTGTTTTTTTGTTAATCCCTTTAATGACAATCCCTTTAATCAGCTTTATCATTACCTGGATGTAAACATTTGTCTTCTGATCTACAGGACCGCATGGGTGCAGAAAATCAAAGCTGCTTCAGAGTTGTACATAGAAACAGAGAAGAAGAAGAGGGAGAAGGCATATCTAGGTAAATTGTTTACATTTCCTGCAATTATAACTCATGCTATTATGATATAGAATCCCTTTAAATCCCATTTAATCCCTTTAAATCTGTTACAGCAGCTTCCCCCTCCCCCCAAACATAAGTGATCAGAGTGATTGCTCCGTGTATCTATTGCGCCTCAATACTTTGTATTACAAGCAAAATACAGCTGTATACAGGTCTGCCCCCTAGTGGTGGCAACATCCTGATGAGAATTTTACAGAGGTGTTTTTAGAAAATAAATTTACATTGTTTTGCTTTCTGGGGTGTTTTTTAATGTGATTTTTCAGTACGTTCTCAAAGAGCTACAGGAATCGGGAGGCTGATGGTGAATATTGTGGAAGGCATCGAGCTGAAACCCTGCCGATCACACGGTGAGTGGGAATGAGGAGTGTCAGTGCTAGATACTTATAAAGCAGGGGTGCAATGAAGGGAGCCCCCGCAGAAATAATAACAGCCCATTGTGCCGTTTCTCTTATTCCTGCTGGAAATGTTCAATCAAATTGACAACTGGGTGACAACATATCCTTGGTCAAATGGGTGTGTCCCTGTATTTTGTTATCTGCCCAGGACTCTTTAGCCATGGATGTGGTGCAGATTTACCAGATAATTATAGAGTATTACATGGAGGCACAAGGGGGTTAAATGAAATCTACCATCAAAATCCATCCAGGGACATTACTCATAGATCCAGGCACCGGGACTGTGGTAATCTGCTTATATTTGTTATCCATGGCCTCCTTCCTTCTAAAATCAACCTTTAAAATGATGCTAATGACCCCAAGGAGCTTTTGTAATGTCCCGAAGAGGCCATCAGGCTCATTAGCTTCACAGGCTGTTACACTGTCTCCTCCCACCCACCTAATGCAATCTCACATAGTTGGCCTGCATACTGTAGCAGCCTCTGAAGCTGCAGCATGGAAAGGTTCCTGAAGCGGACATCAGTGCCCTTCCGGCTCATCAGCATAATTTTCAAAGTTGATGTTAGAAGGCAGGAGGCCATGGATAACAGATATAAGAAGATTCCCGCAGTCCCGGTGCCCGGATCTATGAGTATTGTCCCTGGTTTATCATAATAATAATCTTGATTCATATAGCGCCATCAAATTCCATAGCGCTTTACAAATCATGGTTTATCATAAAGGATTTTGATCCTTTTTCCTTTAACCCTTTAGTTTGTTTTTTTTTTAACTGCTTTCAATACTGCTCATCTCTGATTGTGAAGGATCTGTTCTTCTCACCTAGTCCTTGATATTTACCCCCCAGGGAAGAGTAATCCCTACTGCGAGATCACGATGGGCTCCCAGTGTCACATCACAAAGACCATCCAGGACACCCTGAACCCCAAGTGGAACTCTAATTGTCAGTTCTTCATCAAGGACCTGGAGCAGGACGTCCTCTGCATCACTGTGTTTGAGAGAGACCAGTTTTCTCCAGATGGTCAGTATCCGGCCATGGGGGGGCGGTATATGTTATTCATTCCAATCAACTACATCTGTGGCCTGTTCTGTTTTAAAGGGGGTCTCCAGATCGACTTGATACATTACCTATCCTATAGTGCGGGTAATAAGATTGATCAGACAGCGCAGCTGACACTCCTACGCTTTAGCTGCTTCAAGAGATACAATGCTCAAACACATCCAAAGCACAGCGCCGTACATTATATAGTGGCTGTGCAAGGCATTACAAGTGTGATCGGGGATAGGTTGGGAAGACATGATTGGCTCACCCCCAAACTGATTAGATTGGCAGGTTATGCCAGATGCCCCCTTCCCCCCCAAATCAATCAGATATTGATCAATGGAAATCCATGCGGAATTAAGATTAAACTGCAACTGTTGCTTTTATGGAAACCATCAGTAGGCAGGTCAGAATATAAATTGTGAAATATAAATATTACACAATTTATAGATTAGATTGGTAGGTTTTGCCAGATGCTTCTAAATTAATGAGATATTAATCAATTGAAATGCATGCAGAATTTAGAATAAACTAGGACTGTTTCTTTTATGGAAACCATCAGTAAGCAGGTCATATATATAGATTTGCTGTGAATACTGCACAGGTCGAGGGTATAAGGATTAATTCGGACAATTGGACTGTGATATCTGTATCTGTTATATGTGGATTTTTATATGAATTATAGTACGCTATATTGTGACAAATGAGAAGAGTGGATCCATCAGCAGGAAGCTTACTGACTGTATCCAAACTGCAAAAGATTTATTTTTCACTTTTAAAGGAAATCTACCAACAAAATCCATCATGATAAACTAGGGGCTCTTACTCATAGCTCCAGGCACTTGCGGTGATGGTGGTAATATTCTTATATTTGTTATCCATACCCTCCTTCCTTCTAAAATCAACTTTTACAACCATCCTAATGAGCATGAAGGGCCCTTGAGGGTTTACCTGAGCCCCTCTGTGCTGTAGCTTCACAGGCTGTTACACTGTGCAGGAGAACTGGGAGACACAGTGTAACAGCCTGTGAAGCTACACCACAGAGGGGATCTGGTAATGCCCCCAGAGCCCTTCAACTCATTAGCAGAAGTTTAAACTTTGATTTTAGAAGGAAGGAGGCCATGGATAACAAATATAAGAAGATTTCCACAGTCACAGTGCCTGAATCTATGAGTAGGCTGCCCTAGTTTATTATGCCTGATCTTGGTAGAGATTGCAGATGGTAGCATTTGCATTACAACTAGTTTACCAAAAATGAAGTATTATTCTAATTATTATCTTGGATTTTTCGTAATTTCAGATTTTCTGGGGAGAACAGAGATCCGAGTTGCGGACATTAAGAAAGACCAAGGCTCCAAAGGCCCCGTCACCAAGTGTCTGCTCCTGCACGAAGTCCCCACGGGGGAGATAGTCGTCCGGCTGGACTTACAGTTATTCGATGAGACCTAGGGATAAGGAGCGCCATCCCTGGCTCCTCCTCCTCCTCCTCGGGCCTCTCATGACGTTACGCCGTCATCGATCCCGGATCTAACATCTCCCTTTTACCATTGCAGATTTTTAATTGGAATTACCATTTTCTAAGAAAATGTCTGTGTTTTCTATGTGGGGGAAAAGTCATTTTAGATTTTAGGATGTTGTTTCTTTCCTTTCTGAATACAAAACGACCCTTGCTGTGATGGACATTTTGCCGCATCGTTCGCTCAGAAGGAATCGCTTACACTCCCTGGAGAGAATGAGGTGCCCGCAGCTGCTGAACCACAAGTCCCAGCAAGCCCCACCAGCAGGTACAGGGGGCAGGCAGGGATAAGTAACAAGACTGGGACGCTAGAAGTTTTCAATAGAAAACCCGGAGCCGCCACATCGGAGATAACACGCAGTCGTCATGAGGATAGCGCCACCTATCGCTAGTTTTATAATTATGTTCATTACACGTAAACACGCGGCAGGACGCAGCGGATATTCCATCATGTTTCTGAATCTTCAGATCAGTGGTTACGTTATGATTTAAAGGGGATCTCCACTTTTACAGCATACGGACGCTCTGTGGTACATGGTTTAGTGACACCATGGAAGATGTAACATAGGATTTATATTAGGAGGGTACTTCGACTCCTATGCGGCATTGGTACGCTTCCCTTTTCGGAAAGAGCTGATCAGATCTATGTAATTTAGTTATGATATGGTACAGAGTAGTGGTCCTAATTTTGCCTGGATCAGGCCCTTTAATATTGGCTGCAAACCCCTTTAAGGAAGGGGCGTCCTTAAGCAACCGATTGTGCTGCTGTTGCAAAGAACCGGTTGTGTATTTTGATAATTTCCGGACGGGTTCAGTTTATATACCGCGCCTGGCATCAAGCGGGAAAGGAATTGGGAGGAGCATCATCCTACTATACTGATTGGCTGAGAGCAGCTTGGGATGCTCCGCCCTTGGATCCTTTCCAGCTGGATTCCGCAGTGTATATAGCCGCCATATATAGGGGTTTGTACAGGAATAGCTGTTTATGTACATGTATGTGGTGTTTTTTGTATATGGAGCGTCTGGATGTTTTTTTTTTTCCCATGTTACTAATGTTGTGAATCATATGTATAGACGGTGCGATCACCTCATTATAGGTTTTGTACGTCCTATAAATGGTACATGTTACATCCTGACCTACTTGCTCACCCTAGGGATATTCCCGTCTTATAAGGAGATGGATTAATTCACGTAATTTTCCTAAACGTCTAACTCCTATCAGTTATGAAGCGATTTATCATGGCCCCCTTAAGTCATGTGTTACCCTAGAGGTTAAGTCGTGTTCCTGTGAGGCGGATATTTGCAGTTGCACACAACATGGGAAATCCAGCAGGTTTGGATTTTTTGCATTGCGTCACAACACGAGCGTCTTCACACTTATCACTTTCAGTATCGCAACATTGCAGTCTTCATGTCCCACGACCATAGCCGCCATATAGCCCTGGTCTTACGAGCATTTCTACTTCTCTATAGAAAAATCCCCGTATGTCCAGTCTTTTCTTCATAATGGCCGCCTTACATCCGAGTTTAACACCCACCTTTCCAGGAAGAGGGCCCGGTCCATACAAGCAGAACCTTCACTTAACCTATGTGCCTGTATTATTGCCATTCTAGACCCATGGGCTTTATTTATATAATCCAACTGGAAAACTAGCCCAGGTTTACCTATAGCAACCAATCAGAATGCAGGTTTTAGTTCCAAAACTGTTTTTTAAATGTAAAAGCTGCTTTGTGATTGGTTGCTGTGGGCTACGACCTGTTGTCTTGATTGAGGCCCGCTGCCTACTTTCCTAGTGATGAGGAAATATCAACTTAAATATGTTCTTCACTATCTACAGCTTGTTATCAGGATACAGTTGAGAAGCGCTCCATAAGAACAACATGGCTGCCCAGACCTGTGTCATGTGATTCTTGGCATGTAAATGTCATTAGATACAAGATGGCTGCCAGACCTGTGTCATGTGATTCTTGGCATGTAAATGTCATTAGATACAAGATGGCTGCCAGACTAGTGTCATGTAATTATTGGCACGTAATTGTCATTAGACACAAGATGGCTGCCAGACTAGTGTCAGGTGATTCTTGGCATGTAAATGTCATTAGATACAAGATGGCTGCCAGACTAGTGTCATGTAATTATTGGCATGTAAATGTCATTAGATACAAGATGGCTGCCAGACTAGTGTCAGGTGATTCTTGGCATGTAAATGTCATTAGATACAAGATGGCTGCCAGACTAGTGTCAGGTGATTCTTGGCATGTAAATGTCATTAGACACAAGATGGCTGCCAGACTAGTGTCAGGTGATTCTTGGCATGTAAATGTCATTAGACACAAGATGGCTGCCAGACTAGTGTCAGGTGATTCTTGCCATGTAAATGTCATTAGACACAAGATGGCTGCCAGACTAGTGTCAGGTGATTCTTGCCATGTAAATGTCATTAGACACAAGATGGCTGCCAGACTAGTGTCAGGTGATTCTTGCCATAATTTGACTAATATTCGTGGCATTTAAACATCATTAGCGACAAGATGGCTGCCATACTGATCTGTGACATTCCATCCCTTCATGTACCATAGTCCGTATGCAGTCATAGACAGAGCGCCCCCTACTGGTGACTACAGGCACCGTATCATTATATTCTATATAAAGGACATGGCCCTTCACCATAGCTTCCATTTTTTTTTGCCATGTATTTTCTGACAGGAAAATCTATGTCAGTGCCCTCTCACAGTGTGCAACATTGCCGACCATATTCCACTAGAACTATTGGAAGGGATTTATCATGGCTTGTACTAGCCTTTATGGTACGAAGACCAGGAATTGTGACATCCCCCTTCCTTACGCAACCTCCATGCCAAAGTGGCGTGATGTGGAACGTGATGTGCCAGCGGGTACGTTATAGCCGCCACAAGTTCTCAAATGGGTTTTTTCTGTGTGAAATCAGCCTCCCGTTCATTTTAATAAACAGAAATTGATGGCTTTTATTTCCCGCTGGAATGTGCTTCAGTATTGCAATCACTGGTGAAACTATACATAAGACATTTTTTAGGCTCGGTTGACCACCTCAAAATCAGATCCAATAAAGGTGTGAACCTGTCCTTGTATAAGATAAAGAAAACATGGCTGATACTTTCTCTCACAGGCTACATTCACACTGCCGCTGCCCGCCGTACCGTAGCACAGCATTGCTCTCCCCCACCCCTCTCTACAGGAATATATGGCGCACTGCGCCGTATTCCGGAGAAAGATGGGACATATCCTATTTTTCTATGGGGTACGGAGCGGTGCGGTGCCGCACGAGTGCTGCGCCGTAAGTCCATTGCGATGTATGGGGAACATATATCGGCCGTATGTACGTCCCCCATACATTTGTACGAATATAGCAATAAGCGGCACCACTTTTCTCCTCAGGAAGTGTCTGGTTTTGTAGTTCAGCCATACTTTCTTACATTGGTTTGAAGTCCAATATTAGACACAAACCATCGTTTGGAGCGGTACAGTTGTGAAAAGGAGCAGCCATGTTGTCCCCTACAAATTTATGGAACCAAACTGAGCACAATATCACTGAGGTATGAAGTGCCTCATGTCTGTAGTCCCTAGCACCACCACAGCCTACAAAATGGTTACCTCACCCACAGTTACATTGCTAACAGCTGTGTCTTACTTCACATAACACGATTTCTATATGATTCCTGTCACACTATCGTCCATCTCTATGCCACACTCCATTATACACGTCTCCTTATCTAATCGGCCCTCATTGTGCTCTATAAGCCATCTTGTCATTTTGGTCAGTCTACTGCCATAATATCTTGTGTTGACTTGTATGAATGTTATGTGTTTTTTTCTTGAAACCGTATCTGTCTCCAACAAAGCATGGAGGCGGCCATTTTGTGCGCTCCAGAAATGTGGCAGATTTATTAAAAATGATAGCCTCTACTCATTTTGTAACTAAAAAATTGACCCGTCTATGAAGAATGGGTAACCGGTCACTGGACGGGTTATCTGCCACCGTGGTACTTATAGCTCATTCCATAAAATGGCTGCCGACACTATGTGAGGGAGACGGGTATTATAAGTTTGGAGTGTGCTGAAGAGAAGGATTTGTGTGAAATTACCCTATTGCAGCTAAACTTTTTTGTTTCCTAATTTTGTATAGTGCTTCTAGGTAAAGTAGAAAGGGACGACTTTTAGCGTTGCTGTTGTGGAGCCTTTGCCGCCATACGCAGCATAGTTTATGGCTGAGACTACTGAATTTTGCCATAGTGTCTGATGCGTAATTTATTGACAATTCCTATGGTACGTGTGTTTTAATATGGTACGTATGCCATTATGGCAGCCCCGTGTGTAGCCCTTTAGGCAATGCCATATTGTTGTGAATAATTGTCCAGTATGGACACCGACCATTGCACAAATCCAGTGTTCTGCAGCCTGCGGCTCTCCGGAGAGTTGTAGTCCGACAAAGTCTGGAGGGCCACAGGCTGCCAACCACTGCACAAATTATAAAATAACAGTCAAGTAACCTGTGGCCCCCCCGAAAAGCAGAGGGTCCAGGATGACTTGCCTGTTCTATATATGTATAGAGGGGGGTGTGGGGGACATTCCTACAGACCACTGTAAGATAAATGTATTGAAACATTATAGAAAAGTCTCAAAAGAGAATAAAACAGTTTACATTTCATACATATTTTAGTGTTTATTTATTAGGCAGTGTTTTTTTTTTTTTTGGGGGGGGGGGGGTAATTTTTGTTTTGATTTTTCTGCACTTTTTTTATTATTTGTTTTCCTCCCATCACACATTAAGGGAATTATTTTGCGTCCATCGCGCTCGCATCTGTTGCCAATTTCGGGCTTAAACCTATAAAAGTATTTTGTTTCAGTGTAAAGTTCCAGTGCCGCTGTCTTGGCCCCATGAATGGTTCAATGTGTTGTGCGGCCCCTAGACGGGGGCGAGGATATTTATAAGAAATGGGAGAAGGAAATGAGCAATGGAGTCAGGTCTCTATGGGCGATGACGCTGTTTATTTGCACTTTTTGAATGCCCTATTGCCACCATAGAATTCTTTTTATTGGTCATTCATGTTTTGTCTTGTACTTTGAGTTGTTGTTCCTCGGGAGCAGATGTGATCGCCGTCTTCAGGAAATTGCCAAGTCAGCTGTACTGTAACTTGTAGGCCTGCGCCTGTCTAGTAGACACATCGCCTCTTCTGTGGTGTATGAATTTCATGTTTTGGTGGGGGATAAAAAAATTTATTAAAACTATTAGTGAAGGAATTAAAGAGTCGGTTTTATTTTTTTCTTGGATGTCAATGACTGTTCACGCCTCATGGATTTAAGGTGGACCTCTACTTATAACATGTGTAGTGCAACCGGAACAGCCCTGACCTGTATAGACTTCACAAATATTGGGAGATGTCCTGTGGGATCATCCATGCGAGAGACCACCGTGGTGTATACCATACAGCCTCACATACCCTGGGAAGCATCAGGAACACTCTCGCACACCAGGTTACTCTCCGTAAAATTATTTATTCAGTTACTGATAAATTGGACAATCTACTCATGGAAGAAGGTTCGGTTACACGGCATCTCTCATCACCTTGGTCAGTTTCTGGATCTTGGTTTTTGTGGACATGTCGATGTATTTGTCCCCAATGCTCACGACCATTCCTCCCAAAATTAAGGGGTCAGTCTAAAACATGAAACACAAGTTAATGTCAAGGCCTCAAAGTCATTACAGAACATTGAATGCAGATGTGATATGGTAAACATTGCGCTCCATTAAATGTAGGAACAGATGTTTACGATGAAGCAGTACTACAATATAGGCACAGGTAATGCTGCAGCTTCCCCTCTCCCTGTAGCTAATGCGGGCACAGATAATACTGCCATCACCCCCCCCCCTCCTATATCTTATACAGGCACAGATAGTGCTGCCACCTCCCCTCTCCCTGTAGCTAATGCAGGTACAGATAGTACGGCCACCTTGTACCTACTTGTGTGGAGTGTAATATTGCACTTTATAACAGGAAACCCCCCACTCCACCCCCAAATCTGCACCACTTTTGTCCAAAGGCAATGCCTGGTATTGCAAATTACTTCCTTACCTATTACCTATACACTACACAGGCCAAGGAGCAGAGCTGTGATGTTTCCACACACCACAAACTTGTACAACCTTCTTCCTCATCTGACTCTAATGGAGGATCACCTGTATTAATATGCACCCACCTTGGTCTCCAGCTTCAGTGACTCTCCCTTTGCCAGGAAACCATTGAGGGCAGTCTTTAATTCAGTCAAGCTTGCTTCATCCAGAGGCTGCAAACAGATGTTATAATATAATGTGTGTGATGGGTCATTGGAAAGACAAGTCATAAGGTTGGAAAGGTCCAATCATACAGCAAGGCTTATATAATCCAGATTACTGGGAACAGTCTCCTGTGCCGACCTCCTGAGTGGTCCGACCAATGAGACCCCCAAAGAGTGCTAAAGAGAGCAGTGGTCATCTGTGCTCCCCGTGTCCCTGCATACACACCACCGCTCTATTCTTACCAAGACAGGGGATCTGTATAACAAGTGTGAACAGGCCCCAAACATCCTGCTTAGCTCTCATTTGCATGCAAGGGGCACAGCAGACAGGACACTTACGGAGGCGGTGGTGACAGAACACAGGACTTCTCCTCGGTGAGCGCTCATCATTTTAGCAAATGCACCGATCACTTCTGGTGTGTAGCGCAGGCGACCGTTCTCAGCCAGGAGATCTGTGGGTGGAAAGTGTATAATGAAGAGAAAACCAACAGGGTATGAAGACACGGTTCAACTATTATTGAATCTAGAGTCTGACCCATCCCTGGTGGCCATGACTGGCATGTCCTGGTAAACCCTCAGCTGTGTCCATGACATTGTGCGGCACTTTAGGCGGTGACTTCACCCAAAGGCTAGTAATACACAGGATGTTACACACTGGGCATTAGATGTGAGATCACCAGCTCCCCAAACTACCCACAGAGTGGATGGAAATTCTACAAATCTCAACCACATGCATAGGTACCACCTGTAGGGCGACACCACTGCAAACCTTATTTCTTGTAATGGCTTTCAGGAAAGGGTATCTGAATTTTTGTGACACATTCAGCAGAGTATACGCTCCATATGGCCCCAGGCTTATCCTTCAGAGTGTGTCGGGTAGAAAAATCTGGTACATTTTTCATACCTGCCTCAGACCAGGTACCAAAGCAGCACTAGAAGGTTACAACACTAGCTGTGTCATCAGAAGGAGAAGTAGGTACATGCAACTACATGGTATCCAGACCAAGCCAATGCCCTGATTCTGCCATCTACAGAAGCCTACAAGTCCCAGCTAGGGGAAGGATCATTACATACAGTATATCTGGGTATCAACCAGTCACATCTGCAAGAAACAAGGTCTCAAATCTCTACAGTGATGGATAAATGAAAGGGTGGACCAGGGCAGGGCGACCACACACAGAAATGTTAGGAGACCCTTTGTCTACGTCATTCAGCTCTCGTATGGTCATAACATAGTGGTGTGAACGAGCCTTTAGTAAGAAGAATTCTGCACAGTAAGGTGGATACTCACTGACAAAGTTGGAGGTGATTGGGGAAAACTTCTCCTTAGCCAGGAGATCGGTGACCGTCTTCTGTTTCAGGGCGCGCTTGATGTGGGGGTTTGTAATAATCATAGATAACTTAGGATCCTTAATAAGAGTCTGGAAGAGCGAGAAAAAGTTGCATGAAATCCCAGGGAAAACCTAGCAACATTTATTCTACGAGAGCAATGCAGGTAGTTATATATACATGGCATCTACACAGGAGAACACTCCTACTACACAAGACACCGACAATGACCAGTCCCACAAGCTCCTCCCCCTGGACACCCATTCAGGATCAATAAGAGGAGTCATACTCACAGACACTCTGTTCAGCTCCTTCTCCACCTGATCCAGTTTCTTCTCCTTGGAAGCAGCGGAGTAGAGAGCGGTGGCATAGCGGCCTTCCAGACCATACACCTGGATGGGCGGCTACAGAGACAAGTTAAATACTGGTCAAACTTTTTGACTAAAGTTCAAAGTTTCAGATGAAGCTTCCCAGTTTACTAAATACAAGCGACTGGTCCATCACAACACTTCTGACCACTACGGGGGCTATGACTAGGATTCCCAATAACAGTCTGACTGCAAAGCAATAACTGCTGGGTTCTCTGCAACAACCTGGGGTCACATGACACCAATCCATTACATTATGAAGGAGTAACGGACGGGGGTCACTGATCTGCGGTCAGATCGGGTGTGTAACTATCATTATTCACACACTGCAGATTTGGACCATATTTTACACCAGTATTACAAACTGGACACCAGCAATGTAGGCCGTATAGTCCAATGTGTTTTAGATGTAACGTGCACATTAGGTCATATGGCTAGCACAGCCACAGACAGATCTCCACACACCGCAGGATTATTACAGACTTACCCTGACCAACTTGGCGACAGGTCTGGCGACACTTGTGCTGAAGGAACGCACCTGGAGAAGAAAAGGCAGTGGTCACATTGTGTCCTATGGTCACCATATCTACATTTAATAAAGGATCTTCCAAGATACCGTAGTAACATTTATAGCATAAAATAAGAGAACCTGTCAGTAGGTTTGGGGTACCAAACTTTGTTTCCTCTACCTTTGTCAGCTGCCATGTTTATGAGATTCCAACTGGTGAATGGATCAGGGATCTGGCGATTTTAAAAGGATCTACCCAGTTTTTAAGTTATCCACAGGATAAGGGACATTTAACTGCTCGATGAGGGGCCAAATGCTGGGGATCCCCATCATTACAGAGAGCGGTGGGGGCGGGGTGGTGGAGCATGCTCCTCCTGACATTCTATTAAATTCTATGGAAGCGGGGAATGTTTCCAATCTTTGCGCTCATCAGCTTGTTAACCCTTGAAGTGCAGTTAGAGAACCACTTGAAAACTTACTAAAATCCCTTTACGTTCTCTGGGTACCTCGGCACAATTGATAACTGGGGTCCAGTCCCTCCTAATGATCTGATTAGTGACAATCTATAATTGGCCACATCATGTATAGTGGCTTACTATGATAAATTGCATAGGGTCACCCTGCTGCATAGATGAGGAACACTCAGACATTAGATCAAGCGGTTGTGATGTTGAACTTCAAAGTGCAGTCAAGGTGAGTGCGGACTCCAGTGACCTTAACACAGTCATTACCAGATTTATTGTTATCTACCATCCACAGGGGTCTGACTGCTGGGACCCCAACAGTCATGAGCCCCATTACTCCCCTAATGAACGCAGTGAGAGGCCACGTATGCGTCTAGGGCTCCATTCACCATCTATAGGAAATAGCTGAGTGCATCCCTCACTACAGATGAACAGAGGACCTGAGAACCTCATCAATTTACCGCGGTATCGCGGTTTTAACACTTTTTAAACTTTATAGCAGAAGCTGCTTCGGCGCGCCTGCGGCATCTCCTATGTAGGCGCGCGCACACAGCGCCGAAGCAGTTTCTGCTATAAAGTTTAAAAAGTGTTAAAACCGCGGTACCGCGGTTTTAACACTAACGAAACTAAACACCGGCACCAGCTCACCCTGAGCTGAAGCTCGGTGTTTACAGCTTACACCTACCATTTGAAATGGTAGGTTTCCTTTAAGGAGAATACACATTTACTGACTGGGACATGTCATTAGAGGTCACCTGAGTGATAGAGGATTAATCATCTCAAAGCCCCCAATACACAGACAGGGCCGGCGCCAGCACAGGATATAACTGGGCAAGTGCTGCTGGGGGCCCACATGAGGATATACATAATGAATCCATTGAGATGGGGGGGGGGGGCTTTATATAAAATAACCATGAGGGGGCTGTGTGGGATGATAAATTAGGGAATATTTTAGGGAACAGGAGACTGTTTGCTACCAAATTTTTAATGCCACCCCATGAGTTCACTGCAAAGTGGCCCAGTGAGGCTGTCACTCTGTCCGTCCTCTGGAAGCCCCAAGAATAAAAGGGTAGTCCTCAGAGGCCACCAGGTTCCTGGAGTTAAAGGGGAAGTCCTCTGAGTGCAGGGTAGTGCTGCATGAGGGCATGACATCCACAGTGACCATATACACTACACACTATACTGACAGCATGGAGACACGCAGAGGGGAATGTCATCTCACTATAGGCACACGTCTCCCTCAAGGTGACCCTCACACACACACAGAGGCGCCATCTCCCCCTCCGCAGCTCTAGTCTATACCTTCAAGGAGATCCTGCCCGCCGCTGCCATCTTTTCCTCAGGCCGCTGTCTAGGTCAAACCGGTGCCTCCTACGCTGGGGAGAGAGGACGTCAGACGCGGTGACGTAGGATATGTAAATGAAACGCGCGCGCCGCCTCGCGATGACTTCCGGGTAATGTAGCGCGGAAGAGCGAGAGCAGGAAAGCTAAGACGCATGCGCAGTAGTGCCGCCGTGCCGCGCTGCCCGTGCTGCTGATGCGCATGCGTGACTAGTGTTTCGCCTGGACGCTGAGCCGCTGTGTGTTGCTGCCACTGTGCACATTGGTTGCGACAGCGCTGTAAAAAGACGCACATTTCCTGTCTGTGCTCCAGGAATTGCAACTTTTTCATTCCTTGAACAAAGAAAAAAAAATGGTGTACGATAAATGCCCTCCATTATACAAGAAAAACTAGTACACGTACATAAATTCAATCACGTCTTCATTTTAGTGATTTTTTTTTCTTTTTACCCCCCCATAAAAATGTGACTAAAAAAGTGATGAAAAGGTCTTGCACTTCTTAAAATGGCCTCAATAAAAATATCCAGAAAAAACATAACACCGTGTGCAGGTTCACTCACCAAAATATGGAAAATCTTTATTCATCTTGTGATACTTTGGTGATGCCGGCATTACACTCATAGACAGAGCCTCTGTGGGCCCCTTTGCAGTGAACTCGTGGCAGCATTAAAATTTCAGAAACTAAAAGAGTCTTATGTTTCCTAAAATATTCCCTAGTTTATCACCCCAAACAGCCGCCTCATGGTTATTTTATATACAGTTGCGCTATATAAATAAAGGGATCATTATTATTATAAAGCCCCCCTCTGCCCCTATGGATTCATTAGATACAGCCCCCCTCACCCTCATGGATTTCTTATGTACAGCCTTACTTGGGCCCCCCCAACAGCTCTGGGCACCAGCCCTGTCCACAGCTGTTTATTCATTTACATGGAACCTGTCACCAGGGATCTCATTTTCACTAAAGACAGGTTGCAGAAGCCCATCACAGCTGCAGTGCACATCTGCCTTTCTGCCTTTTCTAAGCATTTGCATTACAATATAATTGTGTATTATACCTTACCTTGCACCCTGACAGAATCCTCTGTGTAGTCCCAGGAGTTGGGCTTTGGTTTGGATGCATTTAAAAAAAAAACAACACGTCTTTGCTACTCACTCCTCAGCTCTTTGCCCCCACCTTTGTGCTCCTGTACAGCTCCTCCCCCACTGATTTCAGCTCATAAGACTGTGAGCTCTGAGAATGAGCAGCAGGGAGGAGCTGTACAGGTGCATAAAGGTGGGGGCCAAGAGCTGAGGAGTGAGTAGCACAGACGTGTTGTTTTTTTTTAAATGCGTCCAAACCAAAGCCCAACCCCTGGGACTACACAGAGGATTCTGTCAGGGTGCAAGGTAAGTTATAATACACAATTATATTGTAATGCAAATGCTTAGAAAAGGCAGATGTGCACTGCAGCTGTGATGGGCTTCTGCAACCTGTCTTTAGTGAAAATGAGGTCCCTGGTGACAGGTTCCCTTTAAAGCTGAACTCTGATTGGTCACAATGAGCAACTAGGACAGTTCTGCCCACGGACACTTCTGATAAATCTCCCCCCTTGTACATATGCTGCACCTACGGTGTTTGCATGGAGATGGCAGAGAGTATTACTGGCTCATTAATGGGTCATTTGTACCAGTGTCTTCATTTTTTTGCCTCTGGGGGCCCCTCTAGCATTAGTGGGCCAGAATGAATGTGACGCGATCGCGCCCTACTTTTGCCTGGCTACTTTCCCTGCTACGGAAGCAAAGACGGGTCAAATTGCAAGTGCAAAGTGCTACACAATTCAGATGTCTCATTAACCCTTTTAAGCCTCAGCCCTTTTTTGTTTATGCGTTTCTGTTTTTTACTCCCCTCGTTCAAAAAGACATAACTATTTTATTTTTCCAAGAGAGATGTATATGAGTTTGTTATCTGCGGGACAAACTGTACTTCATAGTGGCGCCATTATATATTCCAAGCAATGTACTAAAAAACTGGAAAAAATTCCAAGTGCGGTAAAATTGACAAAAAAACCCCCACATTTGCGTTTGCTTTCATTGTGCGCCCCAAAGCACACCACCCCTTTACTCTTTGGGTTGGTACAATCACAGGAATGACAAATTTAGGTAGGGTTTTATAAGGTTTTATAAAAAATCATGGCTCTCTCAACAAAAAAGGTTCATCACCCCTGCTGTAGGGTACAATACTTTATTATTTCCAAAGAACTTTGGATTATGCTTTTATTTTATTCATGGAAAAGAGAACACTGTATCGTACGAAGTTGAGCTCAGACCCAATTTCTGTTTGAAGTCATAAAAACCTGCAGCAAAATTTACCTATAAAGTCTGCTGCGTGTACATCCAGCCTTGCGTATCTGTAATATACTGCTGCGGTGATCCTAGTCCATCTCACTGCAATGTGGCCAGACATTTGGGAAGATGTCCCTACATATAATTACACTTACACCTTTCGTAGAATGAGTAACACCCTTCTGGACAAAAACATTTAAAGGAAATCAGAATCCATCATGATAAACCAGGGACATTACTCATAGATCCAGGCACCGGGACTGTAATATCTTCTTATATGTGTTATCAATGGCTTCCTTCCTTCTAAAATCAACTTTTTTAATTATGTCTATAAATGTGAAGGGATCTTGCGGGTGTTACCAGAGCCCCTCCATGTAGTGAAGGGTCAGTTGCGAAAGAGGCGATGCTAAGAGGCGTCTCTTTCAGGCAAGCGAGAGGAGTAGACGGCTCACTTAGTCACAGCCTGATTGAGATAGTGCAACCATTATTCCGTAACCACGCCCCCTTTTAACTGCAAATTTTCGAGTTAAAAGTGCAGTGGGGATGGGTGGCCGACAGCCTGAAAATGGTTCCCTATGTAATTACATAGGGAGCTGTTCAGAAGCCAGAAGACTGCTTTTTATAGTGAGTGGCGCCAAATGATCCAGCTCACTATAAAGATCGGGACTTCCCAACACTACTTCCATGCAGCTTCACAGGCTGTTACACTGTCTCACTCTACCCCTTTTTTCCTCAGCAATTTCCCTTCCCTCTGCCTGATGTACTCTCTCTGCAGCACAGGAAGTTCCAAAACAGGAGGTTTTCCTGCACAGTGTAACAGCCTGTGAATCTACAGCATGGAGGAGCTCTGGTAATGCCCACTCAGAGCCTTTCAGTCTCATAAGCATGATTTTAAAACGTGATTTTAGAATGGATAACAATATAAGAGGGTTACCACAGTCCCGGTGCCTGGATCTATGAGTAATGTCCCTGGGTTATCAGGATGGAGTTTGATGGTAGATTTCCCCTGTGGTTTCTTTTTTGCTGTCCTAAGAAGGTGCTGCACATCTCATCATTCACATCA
Organism: Engystomops pustulosus; assembly: GCF_040894005.1. Lineage (NCBI taxonomy): Eukaryota > Metazoa > Chordata > Amphibia > Anura > Leptodactylidae > Engystomops > Engystomops pustulosus. The sequence goes on from NC_092412.1 coordinate 246,175,682, forward strand.
GACAGGGGACAATGTTTACAAAAAGTTTTACAAATATTTATTACTTCTGTTATTATTATGTACAAAATAGTATTCAAAAATATTACATTTCAAGTAATAATTTAAAAGTTCTGAAAGTTCTAAATATTCCAAACAACTTGGGGAAGAAAGTGAAGTCGCTTCATCCTTCATCTGTAACCTGCAAATAGGTAAAAAAAATTAAGTACCAATGAAATGTACTACATGTTAATAGTCACAATATTTACTGTATACACAACGCTGTGACCATAGAGGGGAAGCTGTCAATACTGGATCCTTGGGGTCCCACATAAGTCTCCCCTAAATTATCTGCTCACAGGGGCTACAGCCAGCATACAAAGCTTCAGAATTGCTATTTATTGTCCATGGAGAGATGTGTAATCATAATTCTGTGTTTTTTAGTAGCAGCAGGACTGTGAAATTTGCATTAATATTCCAGGATTGTAGCTAGACTTTGGGATTTCTGGTGCACTCCAGTGGAGATCTCTGCACTTAACTGCTAAAAGGAGATGGGCTTGGATCAGTTTGAATGCAGAGATCAAAGAGCGCAGCAGTAGGAGAATGCACCCAGTGCTCCAAATCCAGCCCTGGAATACAAATCCAAAATTTCACTGTCCTGCCGCTACTAACAATGCTAAAGACTAGTATTTTGTCTTTATGTACCTCAATCATCTTTCTTCTCGCTTTCTGTCTTCTCCGCTTCCTTCCGCAGTCTCTCTTCCCGCTCGCGCTTCAGTTTGGCTTCCACTCTTTTACTCTGGTAAATCTTGGCTCCGGCAAAGGCCAGACACAGCAGCACGGTCTTCGCCGCTAAAATGTACATCAGCAGCGGGAAATTGTCCAATGCCTGAAATCACAAAAAATATAGTAACATTATCCATTGGGAAGGTGTGGCAGTCACATCCCCTGGACACCCAGACATTCAGAGACTGTTCACATGATGTGGGGACCTTTAATAGTTAAAGGGGTGGTCTGGAGGTTGCTTTCTTCCAAAAACAAATCATGGGTAGTGCCGGGATTGCAAATCATCTGTATAGAGGTCAATGGATTTGAGTTGCAATACCGGCACAAGCCATGGACAGGTGTGGCGCAGTTTTTTTGGAAAAAAAGCAGCCATGTTTTTCAACCACTGGACAACCCCTTTAAAGGGGACCTGTCAGGGGGAAAAAAGACTCTCACAAACCATCACCAACCCAAGAATACAATGATGTATGAAGCATTGCGGGGGCAAACTAGGCAATGGGAAGGTCCAAAAAGGGAAGGTCCAAAAAGTTGGGAAGTATAAAGATTCATTGGTTAATCTAGATTCTAATGCAGGTTTTATATTGAAACATGCAGAAAAATGACATGCTGTGAATCTGAAAAGCCCTTTATTTATATTTCCCTTTCATTATGTCTCCAAAACCGGCCCAAAAAACTCCTCAAGTGTGAATTCAGCCTCAGAATTAGCCAAACGCTAGAGGTCGCCCTGCACTAATTTACAACTTGTCTCCTGCTCAGGCGTCACAATCCAAAGGCGATGGCTGGTGATTGGACTTCACCAAAATGGCCGACATCACTGTGAGGCGCAGACATTTTTTTAGTTAGCTATTATTATTTGTATGTCACTGATTATCCCTGATCGGGGTCTGCAGGAGAATCACAGAGAGGCCGGTATGTAGCTGTGTAATAGAAGATGGCTGAGGGTTGTACTGCAGACACATTCCCTGCACTGTGCATGGGAAGGAACTGCTGAGGAAGATCAAGGAGGCAGGTAAGAAGCTGAAATCTAACCCAGTACTGTATCTACACTATGTCTAGCTTGTAATATGCAATACTCTATATAGTAAAATGTAACAGTATGCAGATGTAGCAGAGCTGACATTGTCATTTCCCCTCTTTGTGGTTTGCATTGTTTGTATAAAGTGACATATGACCGGCTAGGAATCACCAGCAGTCCTATGTAAGACCGCAGATAGCAGGTTACAAAGTGTGCCAAACGACATACTCGGCTCTGCTACACCACCGCAGCGAATGTCAGGCACTTACCTTCCAGTTGAATTCCACCATGGTGGTAGGTCGGTGCAGGATCAGGCCGCGGTGTGTGTGTGTAGAGCGCTGCTTGTACTCATCTGCAGCTGCCGGGAGGGTTGGCTATGTATACTGGGAACGTACACACCACTGGGAGGAGCTCGACTCATTCTGGAAGATTCAGGGACTTGGAGAGGATTGACAGGCACAGCAGTGGCCGTAGTATAGGGGGTCGCTATACTGTGCTGCAGGACAGCTGGATCCACGGATAAAAATAGAGAGGCAAAAATATCCGGAACAATCGCATAACTTTGGGAAAAGTTTGCACAGATATAGGGGTGTGCTGGGTCAGGGACGCATACTATAGTGTTAGGATTATACATTTATATGATATGGGGCCACACATAAAGATGTGCGTGTAAATTATAACTCAACTATAAGGATACGATATTACAGATCTAATAGGTGACTATAACCAAACCTATCCAATATGGCGGCAGCAGCCATGGTGGTGCGCTATGCCCAGGGTATGTTTACAGGTGCAGGAAGCTACATATGGATGAAACTAAAGCAGGAGACTCCATATTCTGTATAGTGGTCAAACTGGGGTACTGCAATACCGCTTATGCTTCCGGTTTCTTCCCATGTAAAGCTTCAAGAACCTGATGACGGTCGTAACAGTAAAAGGGATTGACCCAACTTTGTACATTAGTCCCTATCCACAGGATAGCAAGCAGATCGGTGAGGGTCTGGCTTTTGGGACACCCACCCCATCACAAGTACAGCAATTGTGAGAACTGGGGTCCTGGTCTCACTAATGGAAGGAGCAGCAGGACGAGCAGGTATAATACTGCTCCATTCAATAGTACAGGAGCATTGGAAATTGCTGAGCAGAGCGCTCCTGTATCTCCTGCGATACTGTTCACTGTCTACAAGAGATACTTGATTGCTGACATTCCCATTGGCTGCATTCCTACATGGCGATTGTGTTGCACTTCAAAACTCAATGTACAGTCTTCTCCTACGATCACATACTAAAGTAAGATTGTGTTGGCATTGTTAATTGCAACGCAATCGCCACATGGGATTATAGCTATAGTGTTGAAAGAAGCAGCAGGACACAAGCTCCACCTGTTGTTTCACGCATTAGCGAGAATAGGACCAACAGCAAACTGGAAAGCGGGGGTCTCCTTTGTGTGATAAGTGCATTCAGACCCCCACCAATCAGCATAAAGGGGTCGCTCGGGGGGTTGCAAAACACGGCTGCTATACTGAGCCCTGACATATCAAAAATGGTGCAAATTAATACTACAAATAATACTAGTCTGTAATCCGCCTAGCACTAAGCGTGACCGTTTTCTGCCATTTTAGATGTGGTGTTCACTGACAGTCACCAGAGATATTGAAAAGTAAAGGAAAATATATGAAAAATAAGTAAATCGTATATACAATGATCCATCTTGCTCCTCCTTCATCCTAGCCCTCCATCTGCAGCCATGACCACAGAAGACGAGATCCAGTTTTGGCTGCTGTTACTCGGATATGTCGTCTCCAGGCGGAAGAGGCGCAAGAGAGAGACGATCCGGAATTACTGGGTGCATCCTCTGACTAGTCAGCGCTTTTCTAAGGGACAGTTCCACCTCCGTTACGGCGACTTGAGGAAATGTCCTAAGAGGTTTTTCGATTATTTTAAAATGTCAATAAGAACATTCGATGAACTGCTGGAAAATCTGCGCCCCGTCCTCATCCGGAGCGACACCAAGATGAGGGCAGCAATCTCCCCGGAGGAGCGGCTCTGCGTGACTATTAAGTGTGTGGTAATTTATAATAAAAGATCAGATGTCAGCGCCACCATCTGTCCACAGGTTATGTGTGGTATTGCACCTCGACTACATTGATAAGACTGTGCTGCAATTCCATACACAACCTCAGCACACGTGAAGCGTTGTTTTTAGAAGGATACGGGCACAATTTCTAATTTTAGACAACCCCTTTAAGACTCTCCCTTAGTACATGACAGCATTTGTATTGCCGCAGATAACGGATTCCAAAGGATTGTCAATTTTGGACTAATTTCTCCTTTTTTTTTATGAAGATTAACTAAAGTCACAAAGATATCGGATTGTAGAGAAGTCTATGGAGAGGGAAGGGGTGGAGTGAGCAGGAACTGTGTAAGAGGGGAGAGAAACGGGCAAAGACAGAGGCTGCTGGAACTAATAGTAAGTTTCTATCTCACCCCAAGAGCTTTATTCACAGATAAAGACAAAGGGGGCATTCATCATACCCTGGATATTGTGCGCCGGGGTATATGATGAAGGTCCCATCCCTGTGGCTCTGCCAGAGACTCCGGCCGGATGTAGAATTGCTTTCGCTATTAACTAGCGAACATTCAGCTTGATTGATCTCTAGCTGTAGCAAATGCTCAGACACAAGGTAGGAACAACCTGCTCCGCCCCAATCCTCCTTTATGCCCCGCCTCCGATACCCTGTTGGCAATAATTTCAGGGCTTTTACGGCAAAAAACTGGCATACAAGTCTAGATAAATCTATAATGTCTATAATAACTCTCTATAATGTCCTAGATGATCCTGCAGAGTGTGAGAGAGTTATGGAGCAGATTCTCCTCTACTTTCCTTGTGCAGTGTATGGAAGACCTCATAGCACCTAGTCTCCATTCCCATCTTGAATCAATGAGAATTGGAGATATGGACTTTGTTAAAGATTTATGCAGATTCTGTTGAAATGTTAGGAACTCCAGGCTGGTATTATACCTTGTAGCTAGCCCCGGTGGCACTCTGCTAGCCATACATTGGGATACATGTATAGAAGTTTTGGTTGTTGAGTTTGTCTCCTTGGGTTTACAGGTACCTGGCGACAGGACAAAGCTTCACGTCCCTTCACTTCCGATTCCTTATTGGAAAAGCCACCATCAGGTTGATTGTTCGTGAGACCTGCAGAGCCATCTGTGACGCCCTGCTCAATGTTCTCATGCCGGAGCCAACGCCTGAAACCTGGCAGCAGATAGCCGAGGACTTCTACACCACGACCAGCTTCCCGAATTGTGTCGGGGCCTTGGATGCAAAAGACATTCGTATGAAGATGCCACCCAACAGCGGGAGCAAGCGCTGGGACTCAAGCAAACACTCCATTGTCCTGCTGGCCTTAGTGGACAGCAGTTATAGGTTCATTGCCATCGATGTTGGAGCATACGGGACCACGGGCTGCTGCAGAATTTTTAAGAAGTCTAACCTGGGGCGTAAGTTAAAAGAAGGGAAATTGAATTTGCCTGAACATCAGGCTTTGCCTGGCACGAGTCACCCCCCTATGCCCTATATTTTTGTTGCAGACGAGGCATTTGGGCTCACTGAGAACATTTTGAGGCCCTACCCCAACAGGAACATAACTCCCATCCAAAAAGTATTTAATTACAGGCTTATTCGGGCAAGGCGAGCCATCGACAGCGCATTCGGAATTCTGTCCAACAAGTGGAGGGTCTTCTTCGCCCCTATTCAGCTGGAAGCTAACTTTGTTCAAGACATTATCAAAGCGGCCTGCGTTCTTCATAACCTGGTGCTTCTCAGGGATGGCTTCGTCTTTGAGGACATTCTTAGTAACCCCCTGCATGACGTGGCATGGAGTACGGTTCGGGGGCCTGTGAGTGGAATGTTGGTCAGAAACTCTTTTGCGAGTTACTTTGTGTCGCCACAAGGAGAAATACCCTGGCAAAATGAGAAGATTTGATGTCAATGTGTACAAAGCTCCTGGACCAGATGGGTTACACCCCAGAGTTCTTAAAGAACTCAGTTCTGTTATTGCTGTACCACTGTCTAAAATCTTCAGGGATTCCGTAATGTCTGGTGTGGTGCCAAGTGACTGGCGCAAGGCAAATGTGGTGCCAATATATAAAAAGGGCTCTAGAACTTCGCCAGGCAATTACAGACCTGTAAGCTTAACTTCCATTGTGGGGAAAGTATTGGAAGGGTTAGTAAAAGACTACATACTGGAGTATGTGACATCAAATAGAATAATAAGTGATAGCCAGCATGGGTTTACTAAGAATAGAAGTTGTCAAACTAACCTTATCTGCTTCTATGAAGAGGTGAGCAGATGCCTGGATGGAGGAGCAGCTGTGGATATTGTGTTCTTGGACTTTGCAAAGGCATTTGACACTGTTCCTCATAGACGCCTGATGGGTAAAATTAGGGCTATTGGTTTGGCAGAAATCATTTGCAATTGGATTGAAAACTGGCTGAAGGATCGTATCCAGAGAGTTGTGGTCAATGATTCCTACTCGGAATGGTCACCAGTTATGAGTGGTGTACCTCAGGGTTCTGTGCTTGGCCCACTACTATTTAATATATTTATTAATGATATAGAGGTAGGAATTAATAGCACTGTGTCTATTTTTGCAGATGACACCAAACTGTGTAGTGTAATACAGTCTATGGAGGATGTTCATAGGCTGCAGGGTGACTTGGACAAACTGAATGTTTGGTCATCCACTTGGCAAATGAGGTTTAATGTGGATAAATGTAAGGTTATGCACCTGGGGGCCAAAAATACAAAGGCAAAATATGTCCTTGGGGGAGTAAATCTGGGAGAGTCCCTTGTTGAGAAGGACCTGGGGGTACTAGTAGATCATAAATTGAATAACAGCATGCAATGTCAATCAGCTGCCTCTAAAGCTAGTAGGATCTTGTCGTGTATCAAAAGTGGTATGGACTCTCGTGATAGGGATGTAATATTACCCCTGTACAAGGCACTGGTTCGGCCTCACCTGGAATATGCTGTCCAGTTCTGGGCACCGGTCCATAAAAAGGATGCCCTGGAGCTGGAGAGGGTTCAACGTAGAGCCACAAAAATGATAAGGGGTATGGAGGGTCTTAGTTATGAGGAAAGATTAAAACAACTAGATTTATTTAGTCTGGAAAAGAGACGACTACGAGGGGACATGATTAATTTATTTAAATATATATGAATGGTCCATACAAAAAATATGGTGGTAAGTTGTTTCAGATTAGATCAAATCAAAAGACGAGGGGGCACTGTCTCCGTCTGGAGAAAACAAGGTTTAATCACCGGAGGCGACAGGGCTTTTTTACTATGAGAACTGTCACTCTGTGGAATAGCCTGCCTCAGGCGCTGGTCACAGCAGGGACAGCAGAGAGCTTTAAGAAGGGTCTAGATGCCTTTTTACACCTAAATAACATTGATGGTTATGTTATATAGAATTGTTTCCCCTAAATCCCTTCCTCATCCAATCCCTTCCCTTCCTTGGTTGAACTTGATGGACAAGTGTCTTTTTTCAACCGTATAAACTATGAAACTATGAAGGAAGTTATAAGCAGAATAGGATTAAAGGGTTTGTCCCAAGTTTTGAAGTGATCAACAGGGGCCAACTGATGGGATCCCATCAAGTGGGAGAATGGGAGACCCACAGTCCGGAGAATGCTCCCTATTGGGTGGAAAGACAATAGAAGGCAGTACGTCTTGCCGTTCCATTCCGTGGATATCCTGTCTAACAACTAGAGCCTTTTTCATGTACGACTGTCAAGCAAGATGTCTATAGCATCCAGTTTGTTTACTATTAATGATGTCCGCAGCTCAAGGCCAAATTTTAAGTTTTAAGTAATTTTCGGACTTCCATTATACAATGAGTGACGGGTATTTACCATGTCACCAATTTTCTAAGTAAATATATTTCCTAAGATACTACTGAGAGTAATTCTCATCAGATGTCAGTAACAACCCATCCAATTCACACTGTAAAAAAAAAAATCAAACCATAGAGGTCCATGAATTAAGATGTATATATTTAATGAGAATAGAACACGGGGGGGGGGGGGAAGTATTGAACGCGTGAAAGAAAGAAAAGTGCAAAAAGCCATGGAAAGTTGTGACACAAGCCGAAAGCGATCAGTAATTAGAAGGCAATTCTGTCACTTAGTAATAAATAATATCTGCCGGATCAATTGATATTCTATAGAAGGGCGTCCAGTACTATGGTGCCATGGAAGAAACATCTCATGATCCGTAACAAGAATGAGCTGTCCCAAGACCCTCACAACCTCATTGTTGGCATTGGTAAGAGAAGAATTTCTAAACTACTAGGTTCCAGTGAGTGATGTTGGGACCATAAACGGAAAGTGGGAAGAACTTAATTTGACTATACTCGGCCACAACCAGGTGCTCCTTGTAAGATGTCAGACAGAGGTGTGGAAACAATTAGAAGACTTGTTCAAGAGCCAATGACCATGTGTGGAGAGCTACAGAAAAACCTGGAATCAACGGGTACAACAATAAGTCAACCTCCGTGGCCTGTATAGGCTCCCACCACACAAGTCTACATTGCTCAACACATAACATCCTAGCTTGTTCAAGACAATTGTGTGATGTATTGGGAGAATATCGTCTGCTCAGATACATTGACCATAAGTGATTTCTCTGGAGGCTAAAAGCTTCTGCATATCAGCCAAGAACATCAGAAAGTACAACGGTGACGTTTGGAGGTGTGGACACCACAATGTGGGGCTGGTTTTCAGTCTATGGCAGCGGCAAACCTCAACTGATGGATGGGAGAAATAATGGAAAAATTTACAAAGACCTTCTTAAAGGGGTTATCCGGGTATAAAAATTTACTTAGGGCCGGGCTGGGGAGGGCTGTTTAAAAATACCAAACGCCGCGATCCGTCTCATCTGTGCACCAGTTGTTTACAGCTGGAAGCTCCCATCTGACACCATCTCCAGGCGCTTACAAAGCTGAGAGATAGGGACGGATGGGAGGAGCCGGCCACATCGTGGAGCGGAAGTTCCCTGTGCGCGGCTTCTGTGCACCTGTAAACAAACGGGCACGGATCAAACGGACCTCGGCGTGGGACATCAGCGGCGCCGGAGGACATAAATACACCTTTATAATCTTTAAATAGCCCACCCCAGACCGGCCATGAGCAACTTTTTATACCCGGATAACCCCTATAAAAATCTGCGACCAGGATGATGATGAGAGGAAGAAAAGAAAGGTGAAACGAGGATGGACAATGATCCTGAGTACACGACCAAGGAAACTCTCTATCACAGCGTCAAGAATGGCCCAGCCGATCACCAGACCTGAATCGGACCGGACCTCTGATGAAAGAGGAAGGAAGAGAAAGATGAAACGAGGCTGGACAATTCTACAAGACAATGATCCCAAACGCACAACCAAGGAAACTCTCAATCAAATCTCGTCAAGAATGGCCCAACCGATCACTGGACCTGAATCGGACCAGAACTCTGATGAAAGAAAAAGATGAAATGATGGTGGGCATTTCTACAAGACAATGGGGCAGATTTACTTACCCGGCCCATTCGCGATCCAGCGGCGCGTTCTCTGAACAGGATTCGGGTCCGGACGGGATTTATGAAGGTAGTTCCTCCGCCGTCCACCAGGTGGCGCTGCTGCGCTGAAAATCAACTGAACGCACCGGAATACACCGAGCTGGACCAGGTGAAGGTAAGTGCGTCCCATGCGACACAATTTCGGTTTTTAAATGCGTGGGTTTTCCGAATACGTCGAGTTTTAGTTCGGCCACGCCCCCCCGATTTCCGTCGCGTGCATGCCAGCGCCGATGCGCCACAATCCGATCGCGTGCGCCAAAATCCCGGGGCAATTCAGGTACAATCGGCGCAAATCGGAAATATTCGGGTAACACGTCGGGAAAACGCGAATCGGGCCCTTAGTAAATGACCCCCAATGATTCCAAACACACAACCAAGGAAACTCTCAATCAGAGCGTCAAGAATGGCCCAGCCGATCACCGGACCTGAGTCCAATAGAAAGTCCCATAGAAGGAGTCTACAGAAGCATCCTGCCTGAGCAGTGCAGGACAATTTTGATGTCAATAGAAATTCTAGAAATATATTTACTTAGACAATAGGTGACACGTCCAATGAGGGGTTAATTTGCTGAGTTATCCCATTCAGGAAACACGTGGCAGCCATATTGGTTGTCTCCCTGCTCTCCCACAAATCAAAACTTCCTGAATAAAGTTTTCTAAAACATTTGGTATCTTATTTTTATTCTCTTTTATTGTAGGAAAGATCTTGTGAACAAGTCCCTAAGCATCATCTTAGTTTCTTTTCCAATGTGTAGGGATAGGTCACCAGTATCTAAATCTGGAATCCTCCTCTATAGGGTGTTATCCAATTCCTAGTTATGTATTGTCGACCACAAGTTGCTGATTTAGTTGGCAAAGGTTTTCCCTGGATACATCTTCTCAGTACCGCGCTGTGGAATATGTTGGTGCTATGTATAAGCGAGATATTGTTGTGATACAGCGTGCTATAATTACACAGTATATCATATATGACCTCTAGAGGGCGCTGTACTACCAATAATACATTATCTCGCCCGCCGTCACCATAAAATATTGTGTTTTTGTGTAGATGGAGGCGCCTTTAGTTTAGCGGGTATAATTCCGATCGATCATTGTTAGATTGACGACGTCTGAATTAGATCAACCTACGGTGTCTCAGAGTGCCCAAATCTAATAGAAGTTGAAAAGGGGCGTAAGCCCATAAGCAATGAGTGTCCCCCCTGTGGCAGGGGCATGGAGGGAAGTATAAGGGGCAGGTCAGTGCCATCGCATTACACTAAATTCTTCCCATAGGTGAGAGGTCAGGACATGAGGGGGTATCTTCGGTGCTTAGAATCAGTCATATTTTGCCCCCATACTACGTCTACCACTAGAATAATGGGATTTTTGTGAGCCTATTGCTGTGCATTCTAGCACCAGGAAATGAAGATGTCCTGACTAATAATAATGAACCATACTTTTTTGTTTTGATTATCCCGATGGTTTAGTGTCTCCGATGGCTCCAAACTTCTGCCTCGCACAACTACAATCGCCCTTTAAAGGACATCTACCACCAGGATGATGGATTGTAAACCAAGCACAATTAGATGCTGTTGTGTGCCCCCTCTGGCAGGATCTGCTCTTCTTTAAGCTTGCTTTTTTTTTGCATATTTTTAAAAAGGGCATAAAAATCTAAAAGAAGAGCAAATCCTGTGCACACCAGCATCTACAGTAATGTGCTTGGTTTACAATCCTTCATCCTGGTGGTAGATGTCCTTTAAAATAAACTTTCTGAATTTTACTTTTTTTTTTTTGTAATGTATGTCATTATACTGAAGTCACGGTGGTATAATGAATGGAAAAGCTAAAAATGTGCATACTCCACTTACCGTATATACTCGAGGATAAGCCGACCCAAGTATAAGCCGAGGCCTCTAATTTTACCAGAAAAACCTGGTAAAACCTATATTTTTTTACTCGAGTATAAGCCGAGTTTGGGTTTTCAGCACATTTTTTGTGCTGAAAAACTAGGCTTATACTCGAGTATATAAGGTACATATTTTTAGTTTTCTATGGGATTTTTCAGTAGGGGGGAGCATCTACGCCCTCAATATTTGACTACGTTCAATGTGGTGCACAAAGTAGAACTAACTGCAAAAGCATCAGGGATTCCCCTCTAGTGATGGACATGATTTGATGCCATAAATTCTAGTCCGCAGTCCGAAAACTCTTGTCTTGGCTCAATCCTAGTCTCGTGTTTTATTAGAGATGAAGGATTCACTATGTGGCTCTCTGAGCGCCTATTGTAGCCCAGATCTGGATAACGTTTTCCAAAGACGAGAGAACAAAAGGGGCCATTGTTCAGGAGGAGAGTTTTGAAAATATGTTTTCGCCTGTGAAATATGTAACAATTATAAGAATGAACTACAGACCTCTGGATTTCATGTGGGTAAGATCGGGAGATAAAGATTTGGCTCGGGACACAATAGGCGACTGGGGAACCATTACAGTTTCTGTTATACGGCCACAGGCAGCAGCAAAGTGACAGTGTCATGTCTATATCACTACAATATCAGGAAATTGGGAAATAGTGGAGGTCAGTGCAGCAAAGAATAGTGGAAACATTAGAAAAGGTACAATTCCGAGAGGTTTTGTAGGAAGGACACTTTAGTGGTGGTACTTTATATACCTTACTCTTCTCAGGGGCAGAGTCTGCCCAAAAAAAAGCATGATTTTGGTAAATTTGGACAGTTGGCATGTACGGGTGTGAGATTTAAGGTAATCTTGAGATAAAGGTATGGTAAGGTATGCACAAGTTATATGTTTTGAGGCCTCAGGTATTAGGTATGGGGCCTATCTTTATTTGTAGAAATAGTTTTCGACAAGCATGTCAGATGTGCTGCACGTGCCTAGTGGCTAGTTCTCCTCTGCAGAGGGCTTTGTTACATCTTGGATCTGGCTGTGTGTTTCAGGGATTGTATGCTGCTTCCAGGAACTCCATATATACCTATTCTTGACTCCAGTCAGTGCTGGTTAAACTGGTCTCTAGCTACTTGTAGTACTACTGTACTCTGACCTGTACTTTGACTATTCTTTGCCTCACAATTATGTACCTTGCCGCCATCCTGATTTTGACCTGACTACACTTCTGTCTTTCTTTCTGTCTCTCTTTGTCATCTGTTCTGTTCACATACCCAAAGTAGGGACTATCACCCAGTTGCTGCCTGTGAATTAGCTCAAGGTCTGGTAAGTAGGCAGGGAGGGCTTGAGCATCTACCTTGTCTGGACACAGTTGTTGTTATATCCTCACAGACCACCAATATTGATGTTTATCCCAAGCCTAGTCCTTCATATGAAAAACAGGTGCATTTCATAAAAATAGGGACATATTATCCCAAGATCATGTAGGAATTCTTCAGCTGTTGCACAAGTCTGTAAAATAGGTGGCGTCACCTTAGTTATTATGTGTTCTGCATAACTCCCGTCTTTGATAAATCCTCGTGGACTAACGCGTCGGAGCTCACACTAAATTTTTGTACAAGTATTAAGATACTTGCATAAGTTAGGACTGGAATAACTATCCTGAAGCCGATGAGTGAGATCAGCATCAACACAAGTCTACCAGCTGCCAAATAACAAATGATAAGATTACCAGTCATATTTCACCCGTTTTCTAGTAATCTATTATTTTAGAGAAGATTATGTTTTTATATTTTATGCAAATTATCTTCATGGTGCACAAGGGGCGGGGTCATGCCTGCAGTTGCACCAGTTTTCTTCATTCAAGGTCTCCCACTTCTTTACACTGAACCCAAAGCACAGACTTTATTTAGAAACTCCCCCCACCATTGTTTGAGTCCAGGTTCAGCCAAACCCACTGGACCCAAATCACTATTCAAGAATCCACACCATATCCAGAAGTCATGCAAAATTGAATTGATTTACTAACGTTTCTGCAAAAACATGACATGGTGTTTAGTCATATGCAGAGCAGGTTAATTCTTGGTGTCACATGCTCCACCAAATTTCTAATGGAACCGTAATTTTTCCATATTTTGGAATTTCCACTTCCAGAATGAGATTTTACATTGGAGAAAAGGAAACCGATTTCGATGACAGTGGCGTAACTAGGAGAGACCCCTTCCCACTTAAAAAATATACATATTTGTATACTCGCACATGTTAAAATAACACATGTATACACTAATACGCACATATTTAGAGAATATACACACATCAAGTGCCTTATAAAACATACAATATATATACTCACATACAGTATATACAGACACCATACACCGTAAACACATACAGCATATACACATCACATAAAGTATATGTTATAGTCAATGTGCAGCATAATATGTATATAATGGTGCACATCCTCCACTCTGTGAGGTCAGATGACGGGGCCCCCTGACACTGTGGGCCCCATAGCAGCTGCCATGGCTGCTACCACTGTAGTTATGCCCCTGACATGAAATCATTTCGATTTGAGCTGTTGAATATAACGATCCTCAATAATAGAACCCTCGTCTATTATCCAATTCCTGTACCAACACAAAAACAACTTGTGAATGGACACTTTGTGAAGCGATGCAGCTGGCCCACGGCAGACCGGCCTCGGATAGAAAACACATGGCTCTACATGTTCAGATGTTAATAACGGGAAGATAGGGACATGTTTATTCCATTATCGCCCGACCTCTTGTTATAAATATATAGTAGGCTCATTGTGGTAGGCGCCAGGGCAAACAAATGTATTTATCACCATCGTCCCCGAGGACCACGGTACAGACAAGGTTTGTTAATAACATATAAAGGTTTTGAATAAAACACTTTTGGAGTCTAATAATGAAGTGTAAGTAATAATCTTATTGAATTGTTTGGATAATGACATAGCAGGCCCTTTGCCACCGAAAACAGGTGGCCAAAAATCCCGCCCCACGTTAACCAACCAGTGGCTGCGGGACATGATGGAGTAAACAGAAGCAATACCCGAGACATTGTGCAGCCATTGACCTGATAGGGATGGGGTTGATAGGTGGATTAAGCTTTACCTCCAGATTCCAAGGAATATTAACGCCACAGGGTGATGCAATTGCTCGGGGCCCCAAATATTGGGGGGGTGGGGGTGGCACCTTGGCGCCCTCAAAATGCCAATACACTGTGGCAGAGCAGGGAGCAATACACTTCACAGTTGCCAGCAAAATAAGTAGTAATGTCACAGTACCGCCATATAGTGCTCAAAAATACTCGTACTATTATCAAGTCACATTTTCATACATACATTAATGAAAGCCGTATAGATGGACGACATACTATCACAACCCCAACTTCCTGCAGATGGGGGAAAGAGACAAAAGTGCTGACACATAAATTTAATGGATGCAAATTGACATAGATTAAGCCATTATTCTTAACTGTACCCCTAGCACCTACATTATATAACCCCCACCTTGTCACCCACTCTATACAATGGTTACAATGGTTCACTATTGTGCCCCCCACAATGCACAATGACCCTATTATTTTGGCCTCACACACTCTTGTGCCTCCAACACTTTTTAATGCCCCCCATATTGTGGCCCCCACACTGTATAACGCTCCCTTATCTGGGTTCTACATCGTATATGTCCCCATTTTATGGCCCTTACCATCAATAGTGAATAATATTACAGGTGGTTTAAAGGAAATCTAGCACCCGGATGAAGGATTGTAAACCAAGCACACTGACATACTGCTGTGTGCCCCCTCTGGCAGGATCTGCTCTTCTTGTCGCTTCATATGCCTTAGTTTTTAAGAAAAAGAGGTTTTAAAAATTATGGAGATGAGCCTTTGGGGCTCCAAGCTCTGTTGACATAGAGTCTGGAGCCCCTGAGGCTCATTTGCATAATTTGTGAAATTGTTTTATGTTAAAAAAAAAAAAAGGTCCTGAGAAGTTAAAAGAAAAGCAGAACCTGTCAGAGGGGGCACTCACCAGTATGTCAGTGCACTTGGTTTATAATTCTTTATCCTGGTGGTAGATTTCCTTTAAGGCTCTGGTCACACATGACTTGTAAGATATACCACGTGTGCTCTAATCGCAGTCGTACAACCCCTTAGATGTAGCGGTAGATAGCGCCATCTAACCACCACCGGAGTTCCTACACATGTCCTTGATTTCCTTATCAGTCGATTCCACATTTCTGTGTTTATGTCATATTACATAATAGATGTTTATAATCTTCATGTACTTACATAATCTTTTATTTTACATTACATTATTACATTCTTCTCCTGGCCTGGATTGTAGGTCTTTAAGCTAGAGCTGGACGCAGATCACTGACTGTAAGATGTAGGTGATAAATAAATCAATAACAGGAAGCTGAGGAAATATCTGAGAATACTGAGGCCCACCGCCACTGCCGCATCCATCCGGATGTCACATTTTATCTTGTGTAAAAACATATTAAAAAATCTACTTCAGACAGTGTTCGGGCCTTGGAGACTCAGAGCAACATCTTAGGAGATCACGGCTTCATTACAGGCCTCAAATATGGTGACAAATATAAAAAAGTGTGAGATCTGAGCCGTGGTATTATCTGCTTCCAGTTCCCTCCTTTTTGTAGTCTCCGGGTTCTGGAATATAATAGGAATGTGTCATCATATGTGGACCCCACCTCAAAATTATTGGGAACCGTAACAAAGCTCCATTTAGATGCACAGGCTTTTCTGTAAACATAGGCCTCAAAGGGAGGTTATGGTCCCCTATATGTTTGTCCAAACCATGAAGCTTTGGATGCCAGATTTTGGGGTACCCCTGACCACTTAGGGAAGGTGCCCCGGGACTGGAGGCTGGGGGGGTCTTTAGGGAATTTCATAATGAATGTTTACAGGCGAATGGCACTTTAATATAAGAAAGGGGGGGGGGGGGTGTTTGTATTACTTAGCCCTCCTCCTGTCTACCTCATGACGTTTCCCCTCCTCTTGTTGCGTGGGCCTTTATAAGGTTGGCCCCTTCCTTGCTCGGCCTCTTGCTTCAAGCGGCTCCTGAGCGGCCCACCCTCCCTCCCTATATTGAGATATTTGGTTAAATTGTTCATTTCTGTTTGTTTGTTTTTTTCCTACATGCACTAAGTCACAGCTGGCGGAAAGTTGAGATGGGAAAGGGAACGCTCGGCTGTCCGACTTGCCAGATGTGAGTCCAGCTGGCATACGGCGGCCGAGCAAGATGGTCCAGTTAAATGCTTAAGAGATTTGAGTTGTTAAATGGATAAAAAAAGCTATTAAAAAGTATATATAATGGCAAAAGGCTCCATACAGGTTGTTGCCAGGCAACTGTAGGAGGTATCTGCTATAGTTGATTGGTGACAGGTCTGGTTGTCAGACCCCCCACCACCACAGATCCGGTGGAAACCTCTTTAATTACTTTAACCCCTTCATTCTGAATAGATATTAGTGTTAGAGACAGAATGGGAGTCAGTAGAAATGTTCAGGTTACACATAATACAAAATGGTGGACAAATTTAGAGTAGGCCTCAGATGTCCGGAAACTATAAAACAACTTAGAGAAACTTAGGAAAAGGACAGGCTTTTGAGGGAAGTGTGAGAGAGCCACAGGGAAGCAACTCAGCAAATAGTCTTGGTAGAAATGAGATGACAACCTCTGCGTCTCCACGGTAACAGACTACAAAGGAACTCTAGGTAGTCTGATCCTAAAGCAATAATCTGTCCTTTACATTGTATTAGATGTAGAAGATGTATTAGAAGAAAATTTTTTGTGGCTCAAATTTAAGGATAAACCTGGATCATATCGAGCTATTTTAAGTAAATCAGTGAGGTTGCTCCTCTGATTTGAGTCCACACAATAAATAGAAGAGAAAATCCTAAGCAATAATTAACAAAAATCTAAAAATAAAGCAAGAAACATAAAGACAGTAATTGTTTCAGTCAGTAGAGATCGCCTCTCCGGACTGCGAGACCTTCAAGAGATTCTGGAAGTTATATAATATTTATCTGCCGAGGACAGACGCTGTAATAACGACTATAAGAGCACGTGATATACTGTAGGTGTGCGCTGCCTGATATTGGGGGGATGGGATGTCTGGATCCAAAAGATAATGATCCCTCATAAACAGTTACATTGTTGTTAATTTGAATAAGAGGTGAACAGATCTCACAAGTTCTCCTCATCATTGATTCTTCAAGTGGCGATTAATGTATCTTGGCAAATTTCTAGTGAATCGCTATGTACATACATCATACTGGTTACATCCTGTATTATACTCCAGAGCTGCACTCACTATTCTGCTACTGGTGCAGTCACTGTGTACATACATGACATTACTTATCCTGTACTGATCCTGAGTTACATCCTGTATTATACCCCAGAGCTGCACTCACTATTCTGCTACTGGTGCAGTCACTGTGTACATACATGACATTACTTATCCTGTACTGATCCTGAGTTACATCCTGTATTATACTCCAGAGCTGCACTCACTATTCTGCTGCTGGTGCAGTCTCTGTGTACATACATGACATTACTTATCCTGTACTGATCCTGAGTTACATCCTGTATTATACCCCAGAGCTGCACTCACTATTCTGCTGCTGGTGCAGTCACTGTGTACATACATGACATTACTTATCCTGTACTGATCCTGAGTTACATCCTGTATTATACTCCAGAGCTGCACTCACTATTCTGCTGCTGGTGCAGTCACTGTGTACATACATGACATTACTTATCCTGTACTGATCCTGAGTTACATCCTGTATTATATGCTGCAGGTGCAGTCACTGTTTACCTGCATGTATTACTTATCTTGTACTGAACCTCTCTATTTGTGAAGGTCCTTGTTGTTTCTCTGTTATCAGGATGTTTTCTGGCTGCTGTACCCTGCGTCAGTCTTCTTGTGCTGCCACCGCTGACCTTGGATTCGCACATCTACACTTCTGTGTATTGATTCTGGTACTTTGCTTCTGATTCATCATCTGCCCGTTGTCAACAAACTAATCTGGAAACACAACACGGAATTCCCTGTACAAAGTCCATACTCATCCTAGAGACATTTAAAGTCCTAATCCCGAATATAGCTCTGGCCCTTGTCCCTTGACCTGTCCGTGACACAGGAGATCATGTCCATTCGCTTTCATAATATCAGCACCTGTGGCAGCCGTCATTATGTAATTCTGTGCCAGTCACAGTCCGAGTCTCCATCAAATATAGATCCTAAGGACAAGTGACCGGCTCCAAATGGTCACAAAATGAGCAGAGATGAGTCATATTTTACCCAAGATGAGAAGTTTAAAGGCTGCAGGGGTAGTGTAATTTCCAGCACCCCTATCTCCTGTTCTATAGCACCTAGAAACATGATACTGGTGTCATATTAAAGATAAGAATGTCTTGTTTCTGATGGCATCGGACTTGTGGTTCTTTGGAGATACAGGCAGTTAAAGACATAGTTGGAAACGCAAGAAGCAGATAAAGATCCAATTCTTGCATATTTTAACTGCAGGTATCTCCGGTTCGGTAGCTCACAGACGCTTTATAAAAGGGCAGCAAATGTCAGGCTTTATGGCGCACTCAATATGACTCGTCTATGGATGCAGCATGATTAGTGTTGCTTTAGTGGTTTTCGATCAGATTATTGCTCATAAATTTGTCATTGCGTCCTGCAGCCGCCGTCTGTATGAACCAATGAGGCTTGTCTGCTATAAATGTACCCATTGTACCTCGCCACTGCCTCTCATCTCTGCTTCTGTGTTCTGACACTTACAAAGACAGTGGAAAATTCCGCTCTCCGATAAGAAGGGGAGGGGGAGGCGGGGGGAAAGCTGATTTGCTGAAAGCATCTTAAATTCAGCTCCTTCTAATGCCTGGCAATGCAGCACCAAAATATGATATAGAACTACTATTCACAGTTTGACAGTGGAGCCCCACCACCTGAGCATGCTTGTACTTGTAGTACTCGGGTTACAGTGCAGCATGTTAGTAGAGCCCCACCACCTGAGCATGCTTGTACTTGTAGTACTTGGGTTACAGTGCAGTATGCCAGTAGAGCCCCACCTCCTGAGCATGCTAGTACTTGTAGTACTCGGGTTACAGTACAGCATGGCAGTGGAGCCCCACCTCTTAGGCATTCTTGTACTTGTAGTACTTGGGTTACAGTACAGCATGCCAGTAGAGGCCCACCACCTGAGCATGCTTGTACTTGTAGTACTTGGGTTACAGTACAGCATGTCAGTGGAGCCCCACCTCTTAGGAATGCTTGTACTTGTAGTACTTGGGTTACAGTATAGCATGCCAGTAGAGGCCCACCACCTGAGCATGCTTGTACTTGTAGTACTTGGGTTACAGTACAGCATGTCAGTGGAGCCCCACCTCTTAGGCATGCTTGTATTTGTAGTACTTGGGTTACAGTGCCAGTAGAGCCCCACCTCCTGAGCATGCTTGTACTTGTAGTACTTGGGTTACAGTACAGTATGCCAGTGGAGCCCCACCACCTGAGCATGCTTGTACTTGTAGTACTCGGGTTACAGTACAGCATTCCAGTGGAGCCCCAGCCCCTGAGCATGCTTGTACTTGTAGTACTTGGGTTACAGTACAGCATGGCAGTAGAGCTCCACCACCTGAACATGCTTGTACTTGTAGTACTTGGGTTACAGTACAGCATGGCAGTAGAGCTCCACCACCTGAACATGCTTGTACTTGTAGTACTTGGGTTACAGTGCCAGTTGAGTCCCAGCTCCTGAGTATGCTTGTACTTGTAGTACTTGTTCACCCTTTCATTACCTTCTGTCTATAAACCTCTCCCTGGCAGGCTACTGTTCACTGTAAATCCTCTGTATCACTTTAATGAGCATATGGCTGACCCAGATGAAGATATCCAGTGTTACGTTGGATATTTACTCTGCGCTCCGGCCGCAGACAATCCTGTCACTGACATCAAATGCTGTAAAATTCCATCCGATTTCTTCCACATTGTACAAACAGTTCTGCTCTATCATAAAGAGGCTGAAAATATGTTATCTTATAGAGGCAGCCCCCAACCCCCCATACAAATAACCCAATACTATACACAATACATTACAGTTGTCATGTTACATGGATGTGGTTTTCACGTCCCCAGATAACCCATTTAAGGTCCAAACATATATGTTTTCTTAAAGGGATTTTGCCTTTGACAACATTGATGGGGGGGGGGGGGGTCTGAGTGCGTGGACCCCCACAAGTGGCAGAGCAGGGAACCGCATGTAATGCTGACTCCTCGCACCATCATGTGGCCGGAACCTGCCCTCTGCACCTTGCAAAGGTTTATTGTGCTGCTGCCCCTTTAAGAAATAAATAAAATATAATCTTGGACCTTAAGACTTCCCAACTAGACTAGAAATTAAAAAGGTCATCGCCTTACATGAAATAATTGATATTGTTTGAGCAATGAAAAGTTGTACAATATTACAATATACTTTCTGTATTAATTCCGCTTAGTTTTCTAGATCTTTTCTTGTTGTCATTGTATAGGAAGTTTCATTGGTATTTCCTTTGGCTTAACAAGATGTCACACAGGTGCACGGCTCGTTATCTCCTTGGTTATGTGATGTCACACAGGTGCAAGGCTCGTTATGTCTCTGGTCATGTGATATCATACAGGTGCATGGCTCATTATACCCCTGGTCATGTGATGTCACACAGGTGTAGGGCTCATTATACCCCTGGTCATGTGATGTCACACAGGTGCAGGGCTCATTATACCAATGGCATGTGATGTCACACAGCGGCACAGTTCGTTATCTCCCTGGTCATGTGATGTCACACAGGTGCACGGCTCGTTATCTCCCTGGTCATGTGATGTCACACAGGTGCACGGCTCGTTATCTCCCTGGTCATGTGATGTCACACAGGTGCAAGGCTCATTATACCCCGGCATTTTATGTCACACAGGTGCAAGGCTAATTATACCCCTGGCATGGGATGTCACACAGGTGCACAGCTTGTTATATCCCTGGTCATGGTATTTCACACAGGTGCACAGCTCGTTATATCCTTGGTGATGGTAGGTCACACAGGTGCACAGGTCGTTATATCACAGAGAGTAATCATAGTTGTGTAATATGATGAGCCGTGTGACATCACTTGACTAGAGATATAACAAACCATGCACCTGTGTGACATTAGGTGCACGGCTCGTAATATATGTGCAACTACACATGACCACTGATATACCGAGCTGTGCACCTATGTAACGTCACATGACCTGGGATTGGTGCTTATCTACAGGAAGTAAACAATGAAGCTTCCTGTTGAAGGACAGCAAGAAGATATCTAAATCTGCAACGAATTGATACAATATCAATTATTTGCTACAAGTGTACAACCCCTTTAAGAAGATATATCAACTGCTTTTCTAATTATGGTTGGGAATATTAGAATTCATTCCTAATTTCCACAGAGTCTGGAAGTTTTTATAACCTCATCTTATCAAGGGGATTATATTGTGTCCAGCCAGATGGAGAAAGGTTATAGGGGGTAAAACTTATTTGAGGGGGTTGATATAACACCCTTTGCTTTGGTCACATCCATGTTACTTTGCCACTAATGGTAGTAAAGGGATCGTCCGCAGTAGAGAACCCAATGTTCTTGTGAAGGCAAGGCACCCCATGATAGCTACTGCCATGAAGGTCTCACAGGCCACAACCTTCATGAATGTTACTATTGCCTTAAAGGGCACCTACCACCCCGATTCTACCTATAAAGGTAGAAGGGGTGGTAGGTGGATGGGACGTGAGGATAGACCTTTTTTGGGCTAATCCTCACGTCCTGGGTGTCTTTTAGAAAACTTTATTGTAGCTATATGCTAATTTTTTTATGCAGCTACTGGGCCGTGGAGTAGCCGGACATGAGGCTACTAGTCGCGGCTACTCCACGCCCCAGTAGCCACGTTACTCCGCCTACCAGATAATCTTCGGCACGCAGCTCCTGGTAGCTGCGCGCCGCACCCGAAACTACTGCGCATGTGCAGTAGACGGGGGACTCGGACAAGGGCGCGCAGCTACCAGGAGCTGCGCGCCGAAGATTATCTGGTAGGCGGAGTAACGTGGCTACTGGGGCGTGGAGTAGCCGCGACTAGTAGCCTCATGTCCGGCTACTCCACGCCCCAGTAGCCGCATAAAAAAATTAGTATATAGCTACAATAAAGTTTTCTAAAAGACACCCCGGACGTGAGGATTAGCCCAAAAAAGGTCTATCCTCACGTCCCATCCATCCACCTACCACCCCTTCTAACTTTATAGGTAGAATCGGGGTGGTAGGTGCCCTTTAAGTGTGAAACTGTCCATTCTAGTTGCCTTAGTAATTCCTCTAGCTTATAAATAATCCTAAGGGAATGTACAGTAGGAGCCTGAGCTACACGGACCTGGCTGCTGTCCAGCGGAGGTGTCACAATGTACTGACCAGCCGGAAAGCCACATTCTGCTCGGCCGTGGATTTCCTTACTATTACTCAGCTACAATACAAGTCATACTACCGGGAAATAATGAGGCTAAAGCTAAACGTATTCCCCATAAGGTTTATTGGACTTTCTGGCCATAATATCAGATTTACTAAACCCATGGATTGTGACCATCTTATATCTATGGGGTCTCACAATTCTCCCCTGGGAGAAAATGGGGATCAGGATTTCGACCAGTAGATCATTATGTTAGGCCCAAGTATAAAATATGACCATCCCCCAGTGACCATATTGTGCTGCTCATTACCATACAGTATTGCAGTGTCGCTGACTGTAGTTAATCACATTTATCTTGAGTCCAGACCACCATGACGACTTCTTCCAGCCACATCTCTGTACATTATTCAACAGCCATCATAGACTCCTATTACTTTCTCCCTCTACTTCTTCATCCATCCCAAGGTTGAGGATCAGACATGTAAAGTTTTATGTTCTCAGAGAGGAAACAGAAGCTTCTCCGTGTCCACCATTCAGTACCCGTGGCCTTCCCCGGGGTGTAGGATGGAATCAGTGGAGATAGATTTCCTATACTAAATTACCGGGGATGTACCAAGTGTAATTATTATCTACAGGATAACCAGCTGCCAAAATTTTTCAGGAACTTCCTGGAGGAATAACAGATAACACAATTCCGAGATCTAATAAAAGATGTTCCAGAATTCCCATAAGGCAGCGGACGAGTTCCCTTTAAGAAATAAGTGAGACACAGGAATAAGATAACGGAGGTGTTAGCGAGAAAACTCATGAATCATCTCTTTCCATTTTCCGGCCCTCGTGACGACTGTCATTGATCTGGTGATGTTGAGTAATCATTCTTATTTGCAGAACATTTATTAATCTTCCTATAAAGCCACATTTTATGTAAGAGGAAAGTGCACTTCCCGGGTTGTCATATGCACTCACATCTCTGACCATACTTCACTGTAGTTGTTCACATTCATCTTCTGTTCCATTGCACCCAGGCCACCATGACAGCTTCTTTTAGCAACATCTCTAAAAGTCTGCCGTCAGGCAACCCCGCCTCCTGCCGCCAGTCTTCTCTGCCCACTCCATGGCTGGAAAGAAGCATGGAGTAATGGTGGAAGCATGGTGGCCCGGCCGTCGGCCTGCAGGGGGCGGGGCGGCCCGGCCGTCGGCCTGCAGGGGGCGGGGCGGCCCGGCCGTCGGCCTGCAGGGGGCGGGGCGGCCCGGCCGTCGGCCTGCAGGGGGCGGGGCAGCCCGGCCGTCGGCCTGCGTCCTTCAAAAGATGATTTTTCATTCATGCTGCAACCTAGAAATATGCTAAATCACCTCCAGGGGGCGCACATATTACAGTAGGAGGTGCTGTTTGTAGGCTTGTGGTGATAGGTTTGCTTTTAAACACCTGACTCAAAGCCTTTATAAAATACGAGGAGCATGGAGAAGATAAGATACAAGAGGCGGCAGGTTTGTAGAAATCAGACAACTGAACCTTACAGAAAGTGGACATTTTATTTATTGTTACAGCGATAAGAAAAATGTACATGCGTTATACACAAGCCGCCACACGTTCCCTCCCGGACTCATCTCTTCTTCCTACGGCTGAACCTGGACTCTAGATCGGTGACGGGAAGAATCCCGGGACACGGCTTCTCTGCCGGCTTCTCCTCCTCGTGCTGCAGAATGGTTGGCCTGATCACATCGATGTCTCGTGATAAATGCTCCAGCATGTTGGGGATAACGCTGGGAGAAGAGTGGAAGTCAACCAGGAAGTATCTGAAAGTATAAAGAAAATAAAGATTATGCCTTTATGGAGGGGCGGATTCTAATTAGAGAAATTCTCCAAGACTGGTCCTCGGGATGGGCCACCAGCTGGAGATCTGCAGGGGTTGGACACCTAGGACCTGCAATGGTCGGCTGATACCAGACACCAGAAGACCACCACACCATAGATTTTAGTGAATTGGTGCGATAGAATAGCCAGGACACTGTACACCATGTGGAATCCCTGATTTATGGGGTCGGACCCTACGAGATCTCCACTGAAGAACCTTTCCGAGGAGCGTGCCAGCCTTGGAGAACCCCTGTGATCATACTAATCCAGAGCACAGAGTCCACTTTGAAATCCCCAAAATAACCCAGATGTTGTTTTGGACATGCTCGTACGGGAACTACTTTCCCATGGGAAGGTCTCGTAGGACGACAGAAGATGGGAACCTGCTCTCTGCTCCGCTCCCCTCCGATTAACTCAATATTTACTAGTAGGGAACAGAAGACGAGAGGTCTGAACACCTTTACTCAGCTGGACTGTGACGCTACTGCTATTTTTGAAGGGGGCAATTCTGTATAAATGAATTGCATCTTAAAGGGACTGTATAATCAGAGAACACATTTTGATTAAAGGGGTTTTCCAGGACTGAGCCATCGCTGATTTTGGGCCGGATTGAACCTCATCTGATCAGCTGCTTGACAAGACCACAGCGTTCAGACAAGCTCCTTGCTCACTAAGCACAGCGCCTTACATTGTATAGTGGCTTTGGTTAGTATTGCATCTCTACTGGATCATCACTAGACTGTTATAGCTACGATCTATGTGGCTGCTGTCCAAGTGCAGAATAAAGGGGGTTTCCAGGCTGGGGTATGTTTTTATCAATTGGAAAACCCCTTTAAAAAAAATATGAAAAAAAATCATGTTTTGTTGTTATCGGAGTTAAAAGAATTGTGTGATTCATCCCCTTTAACGTGACTTGTGGTGTAATAAATGGATGTAGTAGATGCCGTGTACAGTCTGGGAGCGCGTCGCTGCCTCTTGTGGGAGACGCTGTACTTTATCAGACCCGGCCGCAGCATCACAAAGAGAGTGGAAATTTCCACTATGCCGAGAGCGGAGACGGGGGTGGGTGGGAATAAGCTGGTCCCCGCTCTGGAGCTCTGCGCAGGCTATTCAGGCTGATCCAAGTCATGGATGGCCATGCTCTGTGCTTATATTAGGTCTTATGTGAATATATGAAGCCACGGGGGAGCCGCAACTCATGAAGTGTCTGCAAGGATCAGGGAGACACCACTATCCTGATACACAACACATCGCAGCCAAGCGCAGAGCATTGCACCCTGCTCACATATGCAAATAGCAAGCAAATATAATATAACGATGGAGTCATAATAGTCCCCCCACACACACCTCAGTCACACTATGTGCCCCCTCCGGTAGTGAGGACATGCCATGTGTAGAAGACTTTACCCCTGATCCCTGCCTGAAAACATACAGGGGTTAGGGCTGTGCACTTTCTGCTGGTTTCTACCTTTCCAAGTTGGACATTAAAAATTCTGGTTCCTGTTGACAGCAGTGGTGTGGGCCACAGATACCCCATGAGTTGGTAACCACAGATGTCCCGAAATATATTCCCCACTAATTATGTCCTCCAGGCCCTCCCTGCCCGCCGCCGCTGGCCCCTCCAGGCACTCCCTGACCGCCGCCGCTGGCCCCTCCAGGCACTCCCTGACCGCCGCCGCTGGCCCCTCCAGGCACTCCCTGACCGCCGCCGCTGGCCCCTCCAGGCACTCCCTGACCGCCGCCGCTGGCCCCTCCAGGCACTCCCTGACCGCCGCCGCTGGCCCCTCCAGGCACTCCCTGACCGCCGCCGCTGGCCCCTCCAGGCACTCCCTGACCGCCGCCGCTGGCCCCTCCAGGCACTCCCTGCCCGCCGCCGCTGGCCCCTCCAGGCACTCCCTGCCCGCCGCCGCTGGCCCCTCCAGGCACTCCCTGCCCGCCGCCGCTGGCCCCTCCAGGCACTCCCTGCCCGCCGCCGCTGGCCCCTCCAGGCACTCCCTGCCCGCCGCCGCTGGCCCCTCCAGGCACTCCCTGCCCGCCGCCGCTGGCCCCTCCAGGCACTCCGTGCCCGCCGCCGCTGGCCCCTCCAGGCACTCCGTGCCCGCCGCCGCTGGCCCCTCCAGGCACTCCCTGCCCGCCGCCGCTGGCCCCTCCAGGCACTCCCTGCCCGCCGCCGCTGGCCCCTCCAGGCACTCCCTGCCCGCCGCTGGTCTTCTTCCCCACTCTGTCAGTCACAAAAGCCCCCAACTCCCTTGTACTCTGTTTGCCGGCCACTGATGGACCCTAATATTTTGAATGACCCCCACATTCCCCGCCAACCATGGATACCCCCAATACTTCTTCCGCTCATACACTGCTAACACCAAAAAAATTTAACTAAAATGAAACATTAATTGGAGACCTCCAGGAAGGAGCCGAGTAGTTATTCAGAAGAGCGTCCTTCACACCTAATGATTCATCCCATCAAGTGCCGCGCGTGCGAGACTGCACCCAAACACGATTCACAGGTTACCTAGCAACATGTCGCCAGCATCCAATATCCTCAATCTCAGGACCTTCAGGGCGACTAAACGCGGTCACATCACCACTAGCTGAAGGGACGGGGCAGGTATTGGGTATAGTGACCACTGCTTCACGGAAAAGCCCACTGATAGATGGACGTGGCTCCTGGTGCCTGGTCCGGGTCCTGAGTTATTATTATTACTAAAGGCAGAGGATAGATCACAATACAGATAATGAATAATAATACAGACCTAATACAGACCCCAGACCAGACGAGTAATAATAATAGTGCAGACCCCAGGCCCTAAATAATGTGGAGAACTCTGGACCGGACCATAAATCATAAAGGTGCTCACCCCATTCCAGACTATTAATAATAATTCAGACCCAATTCCACACAAGGATTGACAATTTCCCACACTAGACAAGAAATGCTTAATGCAGACCCCAGACCATGAATAACGTGCAGGACTCTATAGTTAAAAGAAATCTACCATCAAAATCCATCGTGAGAAACCAGGGCAACTTACTCATAGATCCAGGCACCGGGACTGTGGTATCTTCTTATATTTATTATCCATTGCCTCCTTCCTTCTAAAATCAACATTTAATTATATGCTAATGAGCTAGAAGGACTCTATAGGGTGTTACCAGAGCCCCTTCCTGCTGTAGCTTCATAGGGAGTTACACTGTCTCCCCTCCCTCAGCACTTCCTCCCTCTGCCTAAAGGTCAAAGTGCTCCTGCACAGTGTAACAGCATGTCAAGCTACAGTACGGAGGGTCTCTGGTAACACTCCTCCTTCTGGGTCATTATAATTATAAAAGTTGATTTTTAGAAGATTACCACAGTCATGATGCCTGGATCTATCAGTAATGTCCCTGGTTTATCATGATGGATTTTAATAGTAGATTTTAACCACTTGGATTTCGATCTGTTTGGTGTCACTGTAATGTCCTTGTCCCCCTGTGATTAGTTTATGTAAATGAGAAGTTGTAGAAGAGAAAGGACGGCTACGTCTGAGCTGTCCACAATGTTTACCAGGCTGTGTAGCTCGATGTGGGCGGCGCGGATCAGGTGCTGTTACCACAAGATCCTGTGTCTGGTGACAACGGCCATAATTAAAATATCCTCCAAACATGTTTGTCAAAGTAATTTTCCACATAAAAAGTTGTGGGATGCAAATCTCTTCAAAAATATCTTTAGATTTAGGAGATAAAAGCAACCTACAGTACAACAGCACCGCCTGAGGTAACTCTGATTCCACGTGTAGGATTCGCCGCCTCACATTATCTATACTGTCCATCTTCTGTGAGAAAACCATCATTTTGGTTGATTCATGTTTCACTTTATAAGGTGTCCAATCAATCTATGGATGGACAAGATCTGACCATAATATGGAGTGCTCAAAAATTCCTGTCATAAATGGCTGTCCACTTTGGACTTTTAAGGTTTCCCTCAAAAAACTTCTAGCTAGGACCACAAACTGGCAGAGGAACACAATAGCAAGTGATTCATCTCCCTGCACTGCCCCCACAGGAGGGGAAGATGCATTACACAATAAAATTATTGTAAAGAACATATAGATGCACCAGAGCACATAGATTAGGCAATCTAGGCTCCTGCAAAGGGTCCACGTTCCCCTACTACCATATCCAGCATCCGTATTTATTGTATGGACTCTGGGTAATTAAAACTACTACGCATATAAAATGAATGTTATTTCGTACACAGCTGTAAAATTCCTTCCGCGGCTCAGGATGGTTGAGGCGGGTGTGAAACTCCTCAGAGTAAACGAACCCAATAGAGGGAGCGCTGTGTGTATATGGCACAGGAACGACTCCTTGGACGACGCACCCGCCAATATGAGAACAGCATCCAAACATCCAATTACATTCCTCCGCTAACATTAGCTAGAGGGTTTTTTTGGTTTTTAGTCAAATACTTAAAAAAAAAAAAGAAAAAAAAAGCATTTTTACAGAAATTGTTTTTGCTCATCTCTGGAGCATTTCATTTCTATTTACTTTATTTGGTTTTGATAATTTGGCTCCACTGTGTCGGGCTCATATAATGCTGTGAGCAGCTCAATCTGACAAGCTACGGTTGGGACAAGAAATACGGGTTTCTTTGACGAGAATATTGTTGTCTGAATGAGCCCCAAAAAAGTGGTTAAGAGGATTGTCAACTGGACAGAGTTCTAGGGTTATCTCATGTAGAGTCTTTATGGCTGCCACCATTTATGTCCCACCTCTGTACCTCCTGTACCATCTTGAAAATGAGGGTCCATTGACCACCTTCCTGCTGGAAAGCTGGTGTATAAGCCTGCACTCTTTAATAAAACCAATGGTAGCCCCCAAAATAGCCAAATTATAGTTCCATGCCCACGGGACAAGCCTCATGTGCTGCCATCTCTCCATCCAGCGAGTGTACCGTCGATTTCTTAATAGGTAGGATCGTTTATATCAAGTATCTATGTACGACATATCTGCAGAGGTTATAAATACTATACATTAAAGATACCCCTTTAAAGGGGTTGGCCACTTATCCTCAAGTTTTTTGTAATGTGTGTGTAAGTGTGTGTGTGTGGTTGGTAGGTTTCCTTTAAGGAGGCTTTATATATGCAATATAATGTATTATCTGATTATCTGAAGCTGAAGGGGGTATTTTAGGTAATTCCAGTGTATGAAGTAAAGAACTTTACAATGTTAAAGACAGACTAGGACAAGGCATCATGTCAAGAGGAAGAGTCATTGAAGCCCCCACCACATTACAAACACTCTAGTCATGGGAATTACGGCTCATAAGACTCAGATCACTAAGAAGAGCCGGCTCTTCTGGCTCCTGAACGGCTCCCTATTTAATATTTAATAGGGAGCCGCAAGCAAATCAGTCACCCCACACCACTCCACTTTAAACACAATTTTATCGGGTTAAAGGGGATGTGGCGATCCTGTTAGGGGCGGGGTTAAGTGATCCATCGGCTCATTAAGGTGAGCCGGCTCCCGTTGTTCACGAACAAGAGCTGGCTCGTTCGCGGACGACACATCACTAAAACACTCACACCTTCATTCAGTCAGACATAGTCGGTGACATAAATCACATTTACTCAAGAAAAACTAAAGGAAACTTGGTAACCATGGTGACGTTACATCACTGTTCATCCTCAGCAATATGTTGGCGGCCATTACCTGGTTACTTTCCTGTCAGAATTAGACCATGCGCTGAAGAAACGCTGAACTTCACAAACCTGTGGTCAATAATTGTCCAACCACTTCTGAGAAATAATTCAGTCAATTTCCATATACACATCACAGAGTGTAGGTAGATACCTACATACCTTACTTCAAGGTTCTCGCTCACCAGATTTCACCTCATAAAACTAGCAGCCCCTCAGGTAGGGGATAAAAAGTCCTTTCTAGAATTCCCTCTATTATCTGAAATGATTAATTTTATCAGCCATTTACCCACTACAAAATTTCACACAAAGTCATGTGAAAAGGAGTCAAGAACAGTCACATTTTGCCTCAGATGACTAAAGTTTAGAAGCCGCAGGGGAAGAGTCACTTTTGACACCTCTATCCTTTGGTTCTATAGCACCTCAGATGACATCAGGCTTATACACAATCTGAAATTCCCATCTTTAATATGACACAAGATGCTACACAACAGAAAACGACGACTGAAAAGACATTCCTCTCTAAACTTGACTCGCCTGAGGTAAAATATGATTCTTCTCAGCTCAATTTCACATACCTTTGTAGGAAATTTTTACGTATAGGTAAAACGTGTGAGATTTTGGATGAATGAGGTAAATCTAGAAAGGACATATTATCCACTACCTGAGGGGGCTGCTAGTTTAAAGGGGTAAAATCTGGTGACAAGTTCCCTTTAAAAGGAGAGCTGATCATAGTACGCCTCACATAAAGATTTAGTTACAAATTAGAAATTTACGACCTACCCTCCTCGTGAGTGGCGCTGGTTGTGCTTGGTGATTTTGTAAGGGAGATTCTTCTCTCCGAGGTTTTCCAGGTTCCTTACAATGGCGCCCTTTTCCATTAGAGCCTCGATGGTGCGTTTCAGAGTTGCTACCGTTTCAGGCTGCAAAAAATATTAAAAAACTGAAGTAAATTTTTTTTTTTTTACATTTGAAGTGTAAATTTATCCCTCACCATTCTGACTGACCAATCAAACCGTAGTTTCACCTTTGTTGGCTTTTTAAATTCCCGCCACCCAAGTTTAATTGGGAATCCATAAGTTTTCGAGAACTGTGAGAATGGAGGACTGCATCTGATGCGGAAAAAACTACGTTCCCGTTTATCCAAAAATCTAGAATTCTTTATTATGCGTATATTAATTACTATAAGACCAATGGGCCATACAATGAATTAAAAGTCGATCAGTTCTCCTTGTTTCACCCCATAACGGTCTACAAAAAAAGTTTCTGGTCAAGTCTGACAGAGGTAAGCCACACATACCCGGTCTCCACCCCAAACATGACAATCAGGTCTCCTGATCCAGGGGAAGGTCACTAGAACATAGGGGAGTGAGCACATGGAGCAATGTACGGTACAGTACACAGACAGAAGAGCAGAGCAAGGGTCTGCAAGATAAACCACCTACCCTAAAGTGTACTGTACAGACACATGAAAGAGAACGGCCGAACATAAGGTTATATAAACATCACGTCTGGTTTAAAAAAAAAAAAAAAAAAAAATCCTAAAATACTGTATTTCAGCATTAAGAGACATTTTTGAATAAGGATGCAATACATTATTTTACCTGTGGTGGTGCTGCAGGAAAATCAAAAAGGTACATGATGGTCTTTCGGTAAAAAAACCCCCATTATTATGAACACTCCCTTGTGCCATCCCCAGAGGAAGATATCTTTAAAGAGCCCAACTCTGTATCCTTGGTATCAAGAGGCCACAACATTGCATTAATATTTAAAGTTTTCCAAATCCCAAGAGCCTCAATAACAATCTACTTTATTACATGCACAAAATACTGATAAATGGAGGTATAAACACTATTTTATGGCTCTAGTGATTTGCTTTTCGACTGGGAAAATCTGCTGTCTGCTATTGGTCGAGCTTGTGGCTCACTGAACTATGCGGCTTCCTCTGATACCAAGGGTCCAAAAATTGCCTATAATATTTATAAATGAACCTTTTTTTTAGCTTTATAGAACTATTCATCAGTTTTGATCAATAACGAGGATGTTTTGGTTCCCACCCCACCCAAGCGCCCAAGGAGAATCAAAGTTTCCCAAGTTCTCTTGCGTTGACTCTAGCACATCCCATCCCTGCTCAAGTACAAGTCTTCAGGCCAGAATGTAGTCAGATGATTTTTGACCACAAAGGGACAAGTTAAAGCCCTATTCAGACTTCAAAGTACATCTCCATATAAAGCCCACAAGACATTGAGGATGTTCATGAATGGCCACAATCTAATCTTGCTCATTTCCAGAAGTCTTGGGGGTGATGGGGGCAAAGGCGGTCATCTTAGGATAGAAGTCATACAATAATACACTTTGAAAACTTGACAACTGGAGGGGATTCCAGAAGTTGTGCCAGGCCAGTCAGCTGCTTGAGGTTG
This sequence comes from Engystomops pustulosus, assembly GCF_040894005.1. Taxonomy (NCBI): domain Eukaryota; kingdom Metazoa; phylum Chordata; class Amphibia; order Anura; family Leptodactylidae; genus Engystomops; species Engystomops pustulosus. Next base: position 246,208,424 of record NC_092412.1, read on the forward strand.
GTCTGGGTACGAAGGACTTTTCTCATTTTTGGAGGTTTTATTACGAATTATGGAGGATGGGCAGGAAAGAAGCCTTGGAGATGATGCTATGATGCATGTGATTGTATTTTACAAGTCCCAAAACTATTCAATTTAGAGAAAGTTTCCAAGCTTCAGTGTATCTGGGCACAATGACTTGGATGGTCAACCACATTAATGAAGCCTAAAAGGGTTTTTTAGAGAGTGGGGGAGGCGAAATCCCCTTATACCCTATGATTGGCAGGTTTGTCTGACTCCCGTGGGTTTGGTCATCTTTCATCTAATAGGAGCCTAAAAGGCTAGGTTGTTCTTATCACTTAAGACAGTGGTGGCGAACCTATGGCACGGGTGCCAGAGGTGGCACTCAGAGCCCTTTCTGTGGGCACCCAGGCCTTCACCCCAGCACAGAATTTGCTAGATGTGACTCAAGGCTTCCTCCTGCGGTCCAAGACGGCCATAGACATGCCATGCTCAACGCTATTTTAAAGCAACACCTCCTTGGCTGTCAGGACTACACGAGAAGCGAGAAGGTGTGGACAGAGATGGATTATCCCTGGAGCTCCTGCACTGGGTCCCCTGACTCTTCCTTTTCAGGGGACCCTGGAAGGAAGCAATAATCCAAATGTCTCCATCATCTTTCTATTGTATTGGTGTCCTTAGGACGCCATCACGATTGATACAGCTGGGATCAATAGGTTACTGCGTAAATTGTCATGTTGGCACTTTGAGACATAAAAGTAGGTTTTGGTTGAAGATTGGGCACTCTGTCTCTCAAAAGGTTCGCCATCACTGACTTAAGACATGTCCACTAGATCTTCACCAATGGTAAAGCATAAAATACCTATCCATAACCACGAGATGTCCAACAATGGTTCGATAGAACACAACTGAACAAATCCACTGTATCTCCACCAAGGGATCAGTATAACATATCTGGCCACATCCACCGAATCGCTACCAATGGTTCAATAAAGCAAATCTAACCATATCTACTGGACTTCTGACCACATCACAGGTAATGGCATATAACTAGTTTTCATTTTTGAAAAATACTTGATGACCATGAAGGAGGGAACAATCAAATCAGGAAGTTTTAGAATCAGTACAGGCAGTCCCCGGGTTACATACAAAATAGGGTCTGTAGGTTTGTTCTTAAGTTGAGTTTGTATGCAAGTCAGAACTGTATATTTTATCATTGTAATCCCAGCCAGAACTTTTTTGGTCTCTGTGACAATTGGATTTTAAAAATGTTGGGTTGTCATAAGAACCAGGAGTAACACTAAAGCTTCATTACAGACACCTGTGATAACTGTTACAGCTGTTTATTGTAGCCTAAGGACAAAGTACAGTAATTACCAACATCCAGAGGTCCGTTTGTAACTATGGGTCGTATGTAAGTCGAGTGTTCTTAAGTAGGGGACCGCCTGTATTAGATGCCCGGTTCTCCATGGGCAGAACAATAATATAATAGTCAAAACAGTTATGGGAAGAGTCTTAAGTAAAAGGGACCTCCAGACATACTCGGTATAGCATACCAAAAAAAATGTCATCTCAATGAGTCAAGAGCTGTTTGAAGAATTACTCAGAAACTAGAAAAACCTGATTCACAAACCGACAGCCATCTAATTAAATGTGTAAATATCCGGAAAACTGTGACCAGAAAAAGGAATTCTTTAGAAGAAGGCATCTGTAGGATGTACTCTCAAAACGCTGGAATAGTGGCCAAAGTTTCCATATCAAAAAATTCCGGTCTTATTATATAACCTCTTGTCCATGGATATTCTTAAGAATAACGTAGAGATGAAAGTCCTACAGGACTTGATAATACAGGCAGTCCCCGGGTTACGTACAAGATAGGGTCCGGAGGTTTGTTCTTAAGTTGAATTTGTATGCAAGTTGAAACTGTATATTTTATACTTATAGATCCAGACAAAAAAAAAAATTTTGGCCCCAGTGACAATTGGAGTTTAAACATTTTTTGTTGTAATGGGACCAAAGATTATCAATAAAGCTTCATTACAGACACCTTACAGCTGATCATTGCAGTCTGGGACTATAGTAAAGCATTCAGAAAGCTTCACCAGAGGTCAGAGGGGTCTGTCTGTAACTATGGGTTGTCTGTAAGTCGCGTGTCCTTAAGTAGGGGACCGCCTGTACCTTCATTTTGGAATGTTCATATTCCTAAATACTGCTATAAAAACACTTCAATCAAGGTCTATCAACAGCATAAAATCAGCAACTACAAGACACACCCACACCTGGTACGAAGAAATATACAAAAGACGACCAAGCCAGACTAAAAACATCACCCAAACCAAGCTTCCCAAGAACCATTACGAGAGTTTCTCTGATGATTCTCCTAAATTTGATTGATTTTCCGTGTCCTTAAAAAGGGTTGTGAAAATGACAAGTATTAGATGGCACATATCTAAATCAGGCACAATATAGGATCAAAAAAGTGGGCAATCTGAGTCTTTAAAAAAAAAAAACAGTCCTTATGAACCTGGTGTGAAGGACACGTAATAACAATGGTCCAGAATCATCGAAAATTTTAATAACCAGGGATTTTATTCTTCTGTGATAAGGAAAAGATTCTAAGTTTACACAATGTAGACGATTTCATTTGGTTCCAAAAATGATGGCATGGTAAGAGTTATGTCTACGTGGTATGGAAACTGTCTGATGACTCTTGCTCTACAAGCCAACTGGTAAATAACCAATGAACGACTCATTTACTTCATGGGGTTTTCCTTTCAGTCATTACAAGAATGTTTTTTCCCCCCAGATATATTACCATATATACTCGAGTATAAGCCTAGTTTTTCAGCACAAAAAAAAAGTGCTGAAAACCCAAACTCTTCTAATACACGAGTTTAAAAATATATCAAAACTCACCTTTCCAGCCTCCCCCGCTGCTGGCTATATACTGGGGCAGGGGGCTGGCTATATACTGGGGGATATGGGCTGGCAGGCTATGTACTGGGGAACAGATGCTGGCTATATAGTATGGGGCAGGGTCCAGCAGGCGATATACTGGGGGGGCTGTGACCAATGCATTTCCCACCCTCGGCTTATACTTGAGTCAATAGGTATTCCCAGGTTTTTGTAGTAAAATTAGGGGCCTCGGCTTATACTGAGTTGGCTTATACTCGAGTATATACGGTAGATGGGATGAGGAAAAATTCTGGTTAAAAGAAACCATTGTATCACAGGACTTTGGATTCGGCTGTAAACGAGAATTAATCGAGAATTCATGCATTCTAGTACAAAGCATTAAAACCAGGAGAAAAAAAAAAAGTTTCAAGAAAGTTTTCTCATGTTAAAAGGAAGGACATTTGGTCCAAAATACCTCATAATCAAGAGTAGTGAGAAAAGTAGTAGTGGGCAAAAACCATGTAGTGACCCAAGACCTACAAGTGCACTGAGGGTGGGCCCGATGATCTAGATTTGCCCGACATGGGTAAGGTTGCCGATTCGACCAATTAACAAACAATCTCCTTGATATATTAGGGTTCACTCCTTCTTGGTCGATCTTAAAGAGGCGCCAGACTTCTTCAATGGATAGGTCGGATGCTCCACGTCTCTTGTACAACCGGCTACGTCGACCGATTGGGACGGTCCTCCTTGCACTTGCAAGCTTCCTGGACCCCTCAATTGGCGCTATTATTGGTCTCTAAGAAAATGTGGACCTCACAAAGTTCCCTTTCAAGAGGTTCTCCAAATTATAAACCACATGGAATAAACGATGATGATGATGATGATATCATGGAGAACTTCTTGTCATTTATGGAAAAACAAAACAAAAAAACCGCACCTGCTCATACAGCACCTGTTGTACGCCAAACATATCATTACCAGACACAGCGAGGAGGAACATTCACGTCCTCCAGATACATCTACCAGGCATGACATATCTAGGGCAGCGGTGGCTTTCGGTCATTTTAATGGAGCCGTTTCACGTGTAAAATTTCTCATAAACAGACTATAAACTTTACATATCTGAACAACAAGCTGCGTTACACCATAACCAAATAAATAAAACCGAAATATCTACGGATCCTAAAGCTCATAACATAAAACACATGGACCGTAAAGGGGTTTTACTGTCATTATACATCCGGCTTAGAGGGGTTGTCCACCAGCTGTTTCTCCAACTGTGAAGTTGATGGAAGACCTTGCACCACCTCTATCGACGGTTCCGGCTATTATTGGGTTTGCCACTTCCATTTTACCTCAGGTGACTGATGAACACCTCTAGAGATCACTCCTACATTAGCATTTTTATAAATTGGAATAAATCATTGCTGAAGGTCACATTATTTAAGGAGGAGGTCCAACTGGGGATGGTGGTGAGGGGAACCACAAAAAAAGGGGGGCGGGGGAGATTTCCAAGCAAAACGCACCAGATTTCAATTGGAGGGTGCACATCCTTTTATTTATTTAAGTCGGTGCCAAATTTTAGTAACGTATATAATATAGAATATAGACAAGGAATGAAAGGTTTACACAGGTGGCCACAACTTTGTGACTTGTATCATTGTGATAGATATTAGGTACATGGCTGTATGTGACCCTAAGCTTCATGGAGCCATAAGGAGAAACCCAAGCCATAACCCATAACTCCAAATATCAAATGGAAGGCAAAAAGTTTTTAGATTTTTTTTTTTCCATACGTAAATGTGAGATCTTGACTGGGGAAGAGTAAAGTGAAGAACGACTAGGCGCTGCATCATAGTAATGATCTCCATCTGCAAACGTCCGAGAATAGATGATCATTATCCGATCGGAGGGGAAGGGAGGTGAATTATCAGGGTGGTTGTTAGAAGTAGGGCAGTAGACTCGGCAAGCCAAAATTCTGACTCCCATTCCTCAATTTATTAGTTTTTATTTATTAGTTGATTATTAGTTTTATGCTCTGGGGGGGCTCCAGACAGAACAGACATTTAAAGGAAACTTCAAAATTTGTAGAATTTATTATGTGTTTTTGGAGAGTCGGAGTCAGTCCATTTTTCACAACTACAGCCATGGGTTCGAAGCTTTCACTTCCTGGTCCTTTACATCACATGGTCATCTCAGTCAAATGAATGGGTGGGGTGGGGGGGGGGAAGTACAATACCGAACACCACATACCCCCCCAATGTAAAAAAAAATAAACTCTGAATACCCCTTTAAGCAGTCACATTGTTTAAAAAAATAAAACCCTAAAAAAACTGAAGAAGCTAATTCATCACGTGGAAGTGGTGCCCAGAGATACTGATCCAGGGCTCAGGTGACTTACACTACTGCATATTTTAACATCTGACCCCTGGCACCTCATCCATAAAAATAGCTCAGGTGGATTCAGGAATAAAAGGCCGCATTGTCTTTGTGTAACGATCAACGGACGGACAGATCCGAGTGGGATCAATTACAAGTTTCTGCAGGATAATAAAATGTCAAAGTCATTACCACAAGACAACACGAAGCCATAAAGTCTGAAGAGGAACGTTACAGGAGAGGACTACTACTCCCAAGCCGATTCCCATGGAAAAATACCTGACAAACATGGAACAAAAAATGTGACCCGTGATCAGTTACTATGGGCAAACAGAATCACCTGAAAGATGAAGGTTTTAGGAGACCCAAAAATTGCCCCGTACTTGTTTTTAAATCAGGGAGATTAAGTGAAATTGCCATATTACAACCCCAAATCTTAAACAGGACTTCATACAACCCTATCTTTACACCCCAGACACCAGCAGAAAGAGTACTGAGGGGGGGGGGGAATAGATAAGGGGACATGGGGCAACAACATCGAGGCTTAGACGCAACAAAAAAAGGGGAGGGGAGGTGGGATAATCTGAGGCATTTCAGGTATAAGTTGGTAAACGGTAGGGCCTATAGAAAGTTAGAAGAAAAAGATGCCGCCTTTTACAACTCCTGAAGAGGTTGGCCGTGTAGCTGGCAGTCTGGACTTCCAGTACTTACCTCCTCCAGCGCTTGGTCTCCCTCGCCGCCATTCGTTGGAGCCATGCCGCTGTTCGTTGACAACTTCCTGTTTGACGTGCTGGGACGGGGAACGGGTGGTCGTGCCAGGTGGGCAGAAGTTGTTGGAGCAGAGTGTGCCTGCCTCTGTAAACCTGTACGTCACCCATATCCTCTCCCCCAATTGGAGAGGAATCTGGCATTTCTGCCCTCTTCTAATTTTTCTTGTTTGCCTTATCAGATACCCTCCACATCTCCTGATCCAGAAAGTGAGAGATCAGTTCTTTATAATAGTTATTTTATGGCACATAGCCACTTCTCATTGGAGAGCAATCTCAAGATCTTCTAGATCCCCCCCCCCCTTTGACCATGGTATTTAAAATGGAAGAACCTCGGCAGACAAATCTTAAACCTTCCATATTGACTCTAGGAGCAGATTGTGGGGTACTGGATGACTATCAAATGTGTAAGGGTACCACCCAACCCAAAGATGGGGTAAGACCAACCCTTTAGTTCTCCATTAAGAGAAGCCAAGTGATTAGAAGAACCTAACCCCATTTTCTATCGTAAAACAATATATGTTCATCCACAGAGTGCTTGCATGTAGCCGAGTTGTGAAAATATCTGCTATAAAATGAGAACAGGCACGTAAAGATCTAATGTAGTTTTACCTATTTATGTTCTACATTGACCTTTACAAAATTACCACCGATTCTGGCACAGTTGGAGATTTTTCCCAAGATCCCCCTGTTCCCCAGCAATCTTTGCAGTGAACTTTTGGCTAATTAGACTCCCTACTGTCAGCTGGGCAGTGCTGGGTTGTCTGAAATTAGCATATTAGGATCTGAAACTAAGAGTTTGGGGGCAGTGGGTGCAATGACAAGTGGGAATCAATGGGGGGAGGCCTTCAACGACCCCCTTCCAGCCAGATTTCCCTGACCCATATGCTACTTTTGTTGTGTTGGGGCAGGGAGCGTGGCGAGTGGAGAATATAGTATAAAACTTCTCGGGTCCAAACCTGGTCTTAAGTCCGAACTGGTGGAGTTTGCACCTAGTCTACTATGAGGTCAAAGCCTCTTTGTAGATATGGGCACCGGACCACCAACAGGGGGAAACTTTAAGAGTGGCGTTCAAAATGCCAGTCTTAATGAATTCCCCCAACCCCCAATTTAGTTGGGGGTTAAAAGTTGCACACAAAGCCTGAAGATTTGTCAAACGAACGATAAAAACGGAAAAGTAGCCAACAGAAGACACAAGATCAATAAAAAGTTTGCTTTAATTTGGCACTTAAGGAAACAAGGATTTTTCTTAACTGAGCAAATATATCATCAACAATACATATTCGTCATATGTTTTTGTCAACTGCTTCACAAAAATATTCGCACACACACAGAACTAACAGAAACACCGCTAACAATTCTGTAGTATTAAATAGACAACAGTAAAGTAGAAGCACACACAAAAACAACAACTGGATATCCAAAAAGGTAAAAAGTCCATATAGTTATAGGTATTAAGTACCTTTGTAAAACATTGTTCTAGTAAAATGCCTCAATCCAGAAAAGTCGTCTTCTCTGATTACCGTAGATGCTGAATATTCTCAGACCTACCACGAAGAACCAAAACCAAGGTAGAGCAGAAAACACGCTAGACATTATGAATGTAAAATCAGTTCTGGTCACATAAATGTAACAATCAACAAAATTCCAAATTCTAAGAGATTTTACACAAGATCTATAATGTTGGGGGTAGGGGTTGGAGTCGAGTTTGAGAGTCGAGCCCCTCCCCTAAAGAAGTCAATAAACCCCAAATAAACATCCAACCCAAGATATAATTCCCAAGCATCAAAAATACACACACATGTTTTTGTTCCCTAAAGACATGAAGTTTTCAGTGAAGACCCTTGAGTCATCTAAAATCTTGAAGGACATTTCCCTCAAGGAAACTATACATGGTCCAGAATTCTTGACAATTAGGTGGAGAACATCATACAACATCTATGGGAAATACCAAGTTTTGTGTTGATCAGAAGTGTTTAACACCATAAAATGATAACGTCTACAAAAAGTGTCCACCACAAACTAAAGTCCAGCTCAACTCGGAGAACCTCAGAAGATCTGGTAATGACTACGTGTGGAATTATTTTCCAACATACTCAAAGAATTGGGCCACAAATGTTCTTGGTGGTAGTAATATCTATGCGAGTGATGGACTTGTGTAAATAAGGCATTTTTATGGTACCCTAAAAATTGGCTCTATCCAAAATATGGAAAGCCAGGGGGACGTATCATTTACCTAAAAAAATAGGTCAGGTTTCAAAAGGCACGAAAGAAATTATGAGCTTTATGAGAAAGTGGATACCATTAAAGAAGGCCAGCAAAGCAAAATGATTACTTACATACCACCTCCTGACCAAAACTGATCCAGACACAGTAGATATCTATGATTTTAGACATCCTTGAGGGTAGAAACCCAAATGATTTATCAAGGCCATGGAATCCATTGGCCATGGGGGCTTGAAATATGACAACTACTACTAAGATCCAAAACAATAGTGGTGCTCAGAGCAGTTGTCCCAATATTTATTGCTAGACAAGAGGTGATACAGCTATATATCCAACTTTAAGGCCAAAGTCTAAGAAGGTACCAAGTTGAACAGAGTGGCTGATGATGATGATACATTATAGGTCTATTTTCTACCACCAGGTTGGTTACTTGTACCAGAATTCTACTAATTTTGGCGCTTTCAATGTATTGTAAGCCACGCCCGTTTTCCCCGCTTACTTACAACTCTTCTTGGATGAGGCAAAAAAAAAAAAAAAAAGTCATCTCAAACTAATCTAGTGCATAGCATCTAGGTCATATTTTTTGGTGCAAATCAAGCCATAATTCTGGCAATAAAGCTAAGATTATCTAATAAAGGCTTTCTTCTCCAATTACGTCACAATTTTTTGGCTGCTCTTCTATTACCACAGAACAAAGCATTGTGGTAAGACAGACATATAAGATGTAAGCTGGTGGATGACATCATCATCTGGTTAGAATTGTCCATCAAACCCAACAATTTCACTAGATCTGCCAACTATCGCGTAACGGGAGCTCCAAACTCTTCCTTCAAGGCAGAAGTTGAGCGGAAGAAGGGTTGGGCATGTCAGAAGAAGTCTCTATCGACTCTACACGATTGGCCAAATCAACTACACATGTTTATGGTGCAGTCGGGAGCCACTGCTGTTAGTCAAACGCTAATCGTGATCATCCTCAGAATTCTCAAACGTATCAGATGCAGCTTTGAAAGTAAATGGAGAAGAAATGTGATATAAACGATTTACTTAACGTGCTATACAGAATTTAAGTGCAATGTTCCAAAAAGTGCTCGATAAGCCTTGCCTAGCCACGTTGAATTGTGAAGATTTTTTTCAATCTAAAGCTATTTTAATGATTAATATATACATATCAGCCATCGATTGCAGAGTGTTCACAAGTAGTAGGGGCTACTATTTATACACCGATATCCGATACATCACCAAGTTGTGGAAGGGTTTTAATTTTTGGCCATTCCCCCCCACCACCTTCCCCATTAATTAGAAAGTAAGGTCATCAAAATTATTGGATTTAATCATTTTCTGGAACGATCCTCAGTTTGTTCTGTTCTAGATGTACCAGGAACGTTAGGTGTCCATACGTATTAAGGAGAAGCAGACTGACAATGGACCCACCACTGAAGAAATGAAGATCCATTGAGAGACCTTTTCAGACACAGCTATACGTATCTTAGTCTTTGGGCCATTACGGTTGTCCAAACTTGCATGTGTATATTCAATGACCCAATGGAAACACTTCAAGATAGTCTTAATTGCAAATCTTTTGCAAGAAAAAAAATAAGGTCAACTACGTTCCAGAAGTCATCGATCACTAAAGATTCAATGGTTAAAGGTCCTACTCCTCTATTGTATGTGCACGTTTAGTTTCCTTCCGGAACGTTCATACTTAGGCACTCGCAATTTTAAAACAGTAGCAAAGAAAATATATACATCATTAAAAGTCTCTACAGGGTTCCCGATCGTCAGATTAAAGCCATGGGACAGGATAGACAAATTCCACAAGATCGGCTACGACTTTGTACACAACACGTTACAAGGGGCAATGATTCAGTGACAAAGCAACAGTAAAAATCCACCATTATAAAAAACATCGCGTATAGAATTTTATTGAATGGGCACTTGTGATCAAAAAAAAGAAAAAAAGTGTATTTTGAGGGCAGCATATATAGGTGCGGGTCCAGCATCAAAAACATCAAATAGCTGATTGTTCAATACTTTGTGCTCATCACTAAGCTGGCCTAAGAGCCAGGGTCTCCAACATACGGGGGATACTAGACCATCACATTACATACACATTTGTGAATACCCGACTATCTGAATGTGCTTTTAACAAAACCTACTTCCAGCCTCGGAAAGGGGCTGTCCAAACAGAAGTTCATACAAATGACCATAGATGTTGTCCATGAATTGGCCAAGTTACTTGTGGCACATAGAAGCTATGATGACCATATGGGCTCATCTTCGTTGAGAAGAAAGGATGGGGCATTTCCAATTCCGAACATCTTCTGTCACAGGAGAACCAGGACAGCTCTGAAAGCGCATAGTATCCTCACCCTTCTAAGGAACTAAATATTTTGATACAAAAATAATTAATAAAAATACAGGTTATACTACGGGAGGCCGGTAAAATATATGGTAGATGATCTTGCACGTAGAAGGGATATCTCCAACTGGTCATGGTTGAATTTTCTTGTTTTTCGTCATATTATCAGTGGTGAAAAATGGACTCTTCATATGATAGGATGGGACTTGTCTTAATTTTTTAAAGACCCCTAGATGGTGGTAATAATTTCAATAGTTACCTTTCCGACTAGTTATTGGGCTAGCAGTTTCTCCTGGAAGACCCCTTTTTTGCAGGCCATGTGAGGTCCGCTTGCACTCAGATGGCCACATTAAATCCTGCCGCCCGAGAGAATATGGACTAGCTCCGAGTTCTGTGACGATTGAAACCACAGCTGGGGGTATGAACCCATAGAAATTGAATTGTCACAAAAGCAACTTCCGCGTGAATGTTATTAGAACAATTTTGCTACGGCGATTTTGTAAAGGCTTAGTTCGAAGCCTGATGGCCTACTGTAATGATTACTTTATACTGTATTTTAAGCTAAAAACTAGATGATCCAGTCCACTAATGGCCAACCACAACTAATAGGAGACATCACCTCTACATACAAGATCAGGACCCCTTAGGATTGATCCAACAGGAACAATATGTTGCCCTGGAACTCGAGTACCAACTACAAACAGTATGGAAAAAGCAACCCAGCTGACTCACTCAAATTCTCTCGTTTCGACTTCAGCAGACCATCAACTAGCTTTTGGCTTATCAACATTAGACAGATCTATGCTTCACGGTGGGCTCACAGGTATTATGTAGCAAGCAACCACCGGTAAAACCCACAATTAGTGCTGGAACTGACTAGGACTTAAATGCCGGTGGCCCATGTGCGCCCCCATTTTGCCTGGTATACTTTCTCCCGTGACCTCATCAGGGAGCGATGACCCATTCCCACTGTTACAGTATCCAGTTCACCATGGAATACGGCAGTATATTTAAGTAGAGAACAGACCACCGAAAGTTCGACCAAGCTCGATGTGATCCATCAGGAGTTAATTGGAAATATCTAGCAAATCTGGAGAGTCTCAAAACCCGCACATAGAACTACAATTCATCCAGAACTAAAAGACCTAGAGTGTCCAGGTTGACCTAGTGTTTCCGATACTGGTCAAAGTGGTTCACCTTTTTTTTTATTCTGTAAGAGTATTAAATTTGACTACCCCCCCTCCCCCCTTCAACTCCACTAGAGGCCTAGATGAATATGAAGGACCTTAACGTCATGCAATCATGTATTGGAAAAATAAATTACCGGAAGCATCTAATTTTTTAGGTTGAGGATTGAAACTGCTCAGAGCAATGCAAAATAGCACTTTGTGGGGTCACAATCAATAAAAATATCCCCTACGTTCTATTATTGACATTACCTTAAGGTGCGAGAAGGTCTCGTGAAGGATGGCGAGGAAGCCAAGGAAAATTTTGGCATGAAATATTATAAAATTTGAGAATAAACTAAATGCCTGAAAACTAAAAAAAAAAAAAGATCTGCTAATTTTTTTTTTATTTTTTTTCAAAAAATCTGATTAATACTGCAGATTCAGGCTGAGAGATTTATGGAAAGATTAGTTTCTAAGGAGTTATTCACCTAACTAGACAATTTCATAGGGCGTTGTTGTGGAAAGGGTGGTCTATTTTCAGGAAAAAAAATTTATATTGTTTGTGTAAGGCAAAGTTATAGAGTTTTCCAATAGAATTGTATATCAATTCCTTTATGTTTTTTTTTTAGATCTCTGCTTGCTGTCCTGCTATATAGGTTTCCTTCCATTGGATAGAAATATGTCCTTTGTCACGCGATGGACAAGCAGGAGCAAAAGCCGTTAATCGCTCTGTGATACCCGCGTGTCCATCACATGGCCATGGACAGATTTCCATCCACCTGAAGTAAACATAGAAGCTTTCTATAGAAGATAAGCAAGCAGAGATCTAGAAAACTGAAGAATTTAAACTGTATAACTTTTCTTTACACAAACCGTATAAAAATTTTTGCTGAAAGTAGACGACTCCTTTAAGTAGTGTCCCCCTAGCAACTAGTCTATCTTCGGTTAACTGGGGCTTTAGCTCAATGCCAGACTGGCACCAAAATGTAGGAAAAGACAGGATTTTTCAGATTTTTGTGAACCTTGATCTGTGAATACACATTTAAAAATGTGTTTTATTGTTTTTCTTTTACATGAAGAATAATTACTTCTCATTCTCAGCTCTACTGAAGTCCTAATGACCTAAATGTGAGCAAAGGTAATGGGTTTCATAACCCAATTCTCAGGCCAAGTGCTGCAATAACCGCATTTCCCAAATCTCCCGTTTAGCTCGTTGTGGACGCCAGTGATAATCCATGAACACCACCAAAATCGGCATCCAGCTTTATTCGTCACATCGACAGCATTAACAACGATACACAGAAGCGTTCCGACGCGTTTCCGACCTTTCTTCTGAGGTGTTGCTCATCCATTATCGGGGACATAAGAGGGGAACTGTCCCTTCCGTTTGTGCACCCGGTTGGGGAGATTATATTTTTCTTGTGTGTGTATTTGGTCCCCTTGAAAGGTCATCAGGATTTTTTTACAATATTGAATTTCAGATTTTTAGTGGGATTGGCCACATTTAGGACACACCATAGAATCTAAATACAAGTCATGCGATTGGTTACCTTCCATAGATTATCGATATACGCTAGTAGTCTATGATGGGGCTTTATTTATTAAAAATATATATATATATTTATATTTTGTTCTTATAGGGCAAAATCTACAATTTAAAGAGTACTTCACCTTCTAATAAACTTTGCCGGAATAAGTAGTCAAATTAGTATACACAAAGAGTGACACCGATCGGTGTTGGGGGGGACGGGTAGTCTAAATGATGGACACTCAGCAATCAGGAAAACATTGGGTCCCTAAAGTGCCCAATACCGAACGGAGTAAGATGTACACGTGCAGCATTCAGTTGCCCAAGAAATCCGTCCTTAAAATCCCATAGAAACGAACTCTAGAGTAAGAATTCAGTATGGGGCACTTTTGGAGGTTTTGGCAAGAGCCCCACCATGATCACATACTCAGCAAGGGGAGGGGGGTTTGCTGCCGGCAATTGTGTAAACTGTAGAAAATTACTAAACAAACAACTAAAACTATAACTAATACTAGTAAGTGTTAGTAAGAGTCTCGATTAATCTTGTATAACATTGATCGGTGCCGGTCACAGCCAGGTACCTCTCTGTGTAAAGGACCAATTTGGGCACCTGAATAAAAAAGTCTGGATATGTGGAAAACTTAAGTTTTAATAAAAGGTCTTATAGAAAAAAAACAAACACCCTGTTCACAAACATAACCCTGCCCTTAAAATTAAAAAAAAAGACAAAAAACTAATACAAAAATATCTAAAGAACCCTAAAGAAGCACAAATTTAAAGTCTATAAAAATGTAATTAAAATAAATATTAAGACAAAACACAAAATTAAGTATTAAGCACTCATTTACACTATGGGACAGAGGACCATCCGGAATACCGGACAACAAATAAAATAAAAAAAAACAAAAAAAAACACAGAAGGTGGAAAATAATCCGATGTAACGCTGTGATTAAAGGACTAAGGCAAAGTCAAGGTAGTCTGCATTAAAAATATATAAATATATACATATACAGAATTGTAATTCACAAATTTGTTGTGCCAAATCCATCCTTGGATTAAAAAAAACAGAAGTCTACTCTCCTCTCCGACAACCAGTAAACGTTCCTCAAAGTAATAAATTACATATATTTGGTTAAAAAAAAAAATTAGGCATAATACAGAATCCTTAAAGGGGTATCCCAGTTTGATCCATAAGGTCAGACCAATCAGAACTCAACCAATTGCCTTAAAAAGATGAGATCCAGCACTGAGGTCCAGTGGATAAGTGATAAAGGATTGGTGGAGGTCAACCGGTCATACTTAGAAGTGGACACTCATAAACCTTTAAACATACCCATTGGATAATTAATCATTTTTTTTAGATTCTGATACCCCTTTAGATTTCACCTAATTTTGGTCACCGATGATCGGGTTAAAGGTCATATTCAGAGTAAACAATACATTGGAACACGCAATGACCCATCATTTATTCCATCTTTCGAAAGGCAATAGTAAGGGATTGTTCGCGTCACACTGCAGAAGGTACATTTTACACTTACAATGAGAAGTAAATGAACATAAACAACCCTACGGAGCACACACAAACCAGTCCAGTGTTGAGAACTCGTTTGACAATCGGGCTCTCTTCTAACATTTTTAAGCACACGGCTTCATCGTCCACCTCCTCCTCCTTTATGGCTCTCTTATTGGGACTGGTGCTTTTATACCCACAGAACCAGTCAAGACACTTCGAGCATTTGCTTTGGTCCTCTTTATTCAGCTCTGGAGGAAGTTGTCCCATAAGCGATGCTTGCCCATTGGAGTAACAATCCACTGGAGTCTCCGCTTCAGAGACACTTAGGGAGCTTACGGGATTTGTGTCATCTTTATAAGTCATCAGAAGGTTTAAGTCCTCCGTTTGGATGTTCTTAATGTGGTCATCTGACTTCCCATTAGGAAGCACTTGTTTCAGGGCATCCGTGGAAGGCATGTTATTTTTCTCATGTTCTTTGTAGGAAGCTTCCTTGTCTGTTTTTTCTTTTAAAGTCTTGTTTTTCAATGCCCAGAAAGTAGTGGTCCTGATCTGTTCTTTCTTTGGAGGTGGTGTCAAAAGGCTGACTACAATAGCAATACTACCGGTAATCCAAAACAGAGCGGTTGCAATGTACATATAATGGATATTTTTGATGAAGCCCGGACGATTATCTGGTTGATTGCACTCTGGGGCTCGGTAGACAAAGGCCAATACGAGACGGGTGCCTCCAAGTACAAAGCCTACCATCCCACCATAAAATGCTCCTTGTTCATTACAGCGCTTCCAGAATACGCCCAGCAGGAACAACGCAGCTACTGGAGGAGTCAAATAGTCTGCCACCTCTTGGATGTATAGGTACATTTGTCCTCCTTGCATCTCCACGATGATTGGGACCCAGGCAATGCTGATTACTACCATGAAAGCTACAAACACCCTCCCGACCAACATAAGCTCTCGAGATGTTGCACTTTTCCGCATAAATTTGTAGATGTCAAGGGTAAATATGGTGCTTGCACTGTTAAATATAGAGTCCAGGTCACTCATAAGGGCTGCAATCATAACAGCCATCATAAGACCACGTAGACCAACAGGAAGAACTTTCATGACCAATCTTGGATAGGCAATATTGGAGCATCCGGCTCTGCTGCCACATACTTCCATGCAGTGCTCAGGGTTAATGCAAGCGATGTCATCTACAAACATGATTCTGGATACCATCCCAGGAATTACTATCAAGAACATTGGTAAAATTTTTAAAAACCCGGCCATGAGAGTTGATCCTTTGGCGTGGGAAATATTTTTGGCTGCTAAAACTCTCTGGACAATGACTTGGTCTGCACACCAATACCATACCGATGCAGGAGTCTGACCCAGGAGAAATCCAGGCCAAGGGATGTCTTCATCAGACGGTTCTCGGAGCATCCTAAGAGAATCAGGTTTTGGTGAGACATGGCAAGAGTTCGTATTGGTGAAGTTATGGGTCATCAATATAGCGGTAATATTGGGTGTTGCCAACATATATCTCCTTTTAACTTCTTCAAATCCTCCGATTTCCACAAAACTTATAATGGTTAAAGTCAATGCCCCGATGATCATGAGAAAAGCCTGAAGGGTGTCTGTATAAATCACAGCTACCAAACCACCGGTGACCGTGAGCAGTGCAGTCATTCCAATGAGTAAGATAACCGACAGATATAAGTTCCAACCGAGGGATTCTTGGATGAACAACGCCCCTGAATACAAGTCTACGGACAGTTTGGTGAAGATGTACAAAATCAAGGAAAGAACAGCAAAGTAGACTTGGATTCTATGTCCTCCAAAGCGTTTGGATAGATATTCAGGCATAGTGTATACTCCAGAACGAATGTAGACAGGAATAAAAACCCATCCAAGGAGCTGCAACAGCAACAAGGCGTTTAGTTCCCATGCGCCTACTGCGAATCCACTCGCTGCTCCAGATCCCGATAGTCCAATGAAATGTTCACTACCGATATTGCTTACAAACAGGGAGGCGCCAATAGCTGCCCAGGTCATAGAACGACCTGCCAGGAAATATCCGCTTACTGTACTCCTGTTCGATTTCCACATGGCAAAAAATCCAAAGCATAATACCAATACAAAGTACAATGCCACTATGGCAATATCAGCCGCTTCCAGTGAAGCCCTCATGATTAGATGATGGCGGTGAGTCCTTTATAAACCACACCGGTGCCTCAGGTCAAAAGAGTGTAAAAAATATATAAGTCTTTGTCCTTTGGTTTGCTCTCTTGATGCCGGTTCCGGCAATATTCGATGCTTAGCATGCACTTTTTTGTTTAAATCGTCAATTTCCAAAGCCATCGGCTATTTAACCATGGAAGGGAAGGAGGACCTAAAGTAAGGAACCCTGCAAGGCAGCAAAAACAAAGAGACAAAGACACAATTAGAAAAGGTAGTCATTGTGAGGACAATGACACGTTGAAGAAAAAAAAAAGTACAACGAAGCTGCCAAAAGCTACAAAGAACCTGAAGGGTTAACAGCACATTACATGTCAGCTCTTAAAGGTACACAGAAAGACGCGGCGCGGGAGAGAAAGACATGGGCGTGGGAACTATGCACATAACAAACATACAAACACCTTCACAGGCCACCATGACAATCTAAAAATATAGACCATCGTAAAGTTACAAAAAGGGAAGAACATACAGAATAAAAAAAAATATAGAATAAACATTACGTTACAGTTATTATATTCTCTAGGCGCTAAGTGATTGATATCACTCAGGCAGAAAATGTTTCATTAACGTAGGGCTCTTTCGCATTGGCTCTGGAGACCTCAATTACCCCTTGATGGACAGAGGTGTCCAAGGCAAGCGAAACAGAGCACAAACAATTATTTGATGGCATTTTACCCAACTAGGACTCCTGCACCAAACTTTTTGAGATGTTTTCCAATACGGTCTAAAGTGACTTCCCTAGAAGGCCCCGATTCTCTTAATCAAGCCACGTTCCCCACAAATGGGTTTGGTCTGGAAAAACTTGCTCCATGGCCAGGCCGGATTTAGCGGTCCGAATATGTTGAGTTCAGTTCTGTGATTCTACGTTTGGTCTGGCAAAACTCACAAGTGCACGGACAAAGTCCCTCATGGGCCACGTGGTCAATGATTCCATCAACACTAGATGGGTCGACTATAGTGAAGTTTTACTTAGAAGCTACATTTTTAGAATTTATGGAGATTATTTGAACGATTATCTGGTGCCAGATGCTATGCAACTACAAACATGCTATCCTTTCTAGACTTAAGTTTGTGAGAGTTCTCACCAGCTTCCAAGAAGTCATCACGGGCCTCTAAACTCTACGGTAACTTGTCTACACCTACTCTCAAGTAGGTTTCTGGACCATTATAAAAGGAGATATATATATATATATAGGCTCTGCTTTTTTATTAATTTCCCACCAGCATACTAAAGTACATAAAAACGGGCTATATAGTATAAATACGGAGTAAAACACCAACAAAGTAAAGATAAGAGGGCACTGCCCATAAGAGCGAACACTCAAAAGAAGGTCAAACATTCAAATTAAATACTCGGATTATTCTTGAAGAAGCCTGCCGAGAGGAGCCAGGGCTAAATGAGAGAAAATGTGATGATCAGCTCGGTAAGGACTTTTATACTTCTATGATCGTACACCCAACTAAGTCAGTCTACCCACAAAGGACCAAACCAAGTTGATTACAGGTAAGTGGAGACCCCCCTGACTCTTAGCTTCAGCAATTGGTGAGGGTTTCAGCGCAATATCGATCAAGATTTCTGATATGTCTTTAGTAGAGATGATTGGACTCAAACTTTAGGTTCGACGTCCTCCATTCGGCAGCCCTGCTTAATCCGGACATGTAGCTTAAAGGGCACCTACCACCACAAATCTACCTATAAAGGTAGATCGGGTGGTAGGTGAATCAATGGGACGTGAGGATAGCCCTTTTAAGGGCTAATCCTCACGTCCCCGCACTTTTTTGTAAACTTTTATTACCCTAATATGTTAATTTTGTTATGCGGCTACTTGGGCGTGGAGTAGCCGCATCTGAGATTACACGAGGCGGCTACTCCCCGCCCCGGTAGCCACTTTACCCCTCCTACTCACCATGTTCGGCGCGCAGCTGCTCGTAGCTGCGCGCCCTCGTCCGCCGATCCTGCCGTTTGCGCATGTTCAGAACAGCAGGCCCGCGCCTGTGCAGCCCCGGCTTCGGAGCAGTGACCGCGCAGGCGCGGGCCTGCTGTTCTGCGCAGACGGCAGGATCGGCGGACGAGGGCGCGCAGCTACGAGCAGCTGCGCGCCGAACATGGTGAGAAGGAGGGGAAAAGAGGCTACCGGGGCGTGGAGTAGCCGCCTCGTGTAATCTCAGATGCGGCTACTCCACGCCCAAGTAGCCGCATAACAAAATTAACATATTAGGGTAATAAAAGTTTACAAAAAAGTGCGGGGACGTGAGGATTAGCCCTTAAAAGGGCTATCCTCACGTCCCATTGATTCACCTACCACCCGATCTACCTTTATAGGTAGATTTGTGGTGGTAGGTTTCCTTTAACCCGGACATGGGCTACAGAGAAGCCAATTAGGGAGCTTAACACCCCTCGCAACTAGGCATGGCTGTGGCAGGAGGAAACCTGATGGACACACCTGGACAATCACAGCCCTGCCTATGCCTAGTTACTAGTGGCATAAAACCGGCTGACTTGCTGCTCTGCACCAAACCAAGCAACACGTCCGATTAGGTGGAACATGTCCAAACCTAAAGTTTGGGTCCGCTCATCTCTGGCCAACAAACCTTTTTTTAGACGTAGAAAAGAGGTCTCCCACCTAGAACACAGTTCCAATGAATCCTTCAATATCCCTAACCACATCCTACATCCTGGTAAACGCCCGTTGACATTGGATGATCGTCAGCCGTGATGGGCACAGTAGACAGTCCAGACAAGTTTTGTGATATGCATTTTAAACATAATTGTTTGCAGAAACCATTGAAATGATACAAAGTTATGTCCTGCAAATGTTGGGATAATCTCTCAGTCGCCCATTTATGGCTCACGGATTTGCCAACAAATTATAGGCACCAGGTATAAATGACTGGTCCTACCGTTCTCAATGCTAAATGGATTTCGATATCTTACACCGATCAGATATTTATGGTCACACTTAGACTCGAGACACTTCGAAGTGGTCCCTTGTTGGACAACCCCTACGTGTTAGAAATGTACCATCACTATCACAAAGTTTTCCCTACCAAGAGCCCTTGTTATACTTTGGAAAATATGGGAATAAGTCGGATTCCCAGGAGAACTTTGCCCATTCAAGTTGTTTATGCAATAAAGGACAAGATACGTCGTCCAGAGCACTCAACCCTGGACAAGAGGCGAGGAGAAGACCCGAGCAGAAACCCAATTCTCCAAATAGGAGATCCCTTGGGCAATATTCCTGACATAATACAGTAATATAATATAAACTACATTCAATAAAGTTGACCTAGACTGGATTTATATACTTTGCACGGCAACACTGGCTAAAAATTATGCTCCACCTAAAGCACCAGCCACGGTCTGTGCTCGTAATAAAACTAAAACCTGCAAAATAGACATTTATATAAAGCCATATAATCTGCGCTTACGATGTAAAACCTCTTTTCTGGGATTTATGAAGTATAAAAAAAAAGGCAAAAGGAACAAGAAATAAGGATTAAGAGCTACTCCTGCAGGGTTAATGACTGCGAGAACTCACGCCAAAAAACTTATTAAAATGGACTTGCCAATATTTAAACATTACAGGGTGAACCTGGAGACCTAGAGACTGGTCTTTCAGGGGAACCCAGGAGGTCTTCTGTGATCATGTCAACATTTTTCGGGAAATTGATTTCGGAGTTTGTAGAACTTATCAGATGACTTGTAAAGTTCTCTTCTGTCAAGTCATTAAAAATTCTACAAAATCTTTTCGTTTTGTGGTGACAACCAATATGCCCATCATCATAGCTCCCACAAGGGTCTCCACTTCTATAGGGTCCTCCTGCTTTATCATCCTTCTCTTCTGGGCTTTTTATTACCAAAGGTCAAACATTGAGGTCATATTGAATGTGAAAAAGAGCTACAAATGTCAGAATCAATTGGATGTAAAAACATGGAAGACGTGTCTAAAGAATCAAGTAATGTGCCCCGTTATGTATAGACAGTTATACTTGTTCTTTAATACTCGAGCCTATATTCTGTAAAGTTAAAGAGCTTCTCGGATGTGGACAATCCCTGATCTACAGAGAACAAAAATGGTCCTCCTGACCAGAGATGAGCTGTAATCTACAGAGCAGCCAAGCTGTAGGTGTTTCATTTCCCTGCAGCGCCCCTACAGGAGGGATGAAGCATTACAAAAGGTTATATTCTATTTTTACAATCCAATTCCATAACACACAGGAAGGAGCCAGAAGACAGCTCTGTCCAATGGGTTAACCTACGGAAGGGTTGTAAAGTTGGGAGCCTTGTCTTATAGGGAAAGTATTTGAACTTCTCTTAAGCCGTCTACTAGTCTTACTTACCTCTGTTGGCTACTGGAACCCGTGTTCTTGAGGCCTCCCTTAAAGTTAATACTCACCCTACTGCTTCCTAAACTATCTAGCAAGGGGAGGATTACATGTTGATCTGGGAACAATGAGCTGCAGTACCAGCAAGGGCCACACATCCATATATGGCACTGTGATATTGGGATCCCGGACAGAGGGTTTCTGCAAGGGTTTCCAGGTTCATACAGTTTTAAGATTTGGCCATTTTCTCTTAACTTTTACTATTTTACAAGATCTCTGCTTGCGGTCAGTGGCTGGGGACATTCCTGACCTAATAATACGATGCTTTCCCCGCTGCGGGGGGAGTGTTACACGGGGATCTTAGCTGTACACATTACGAAGGGGAAGTCTGATACCAAACCGGCCGCATTCGTGAGTGACATAACGAAGGCTGTGCCAAGGATCAGTCATATAAGAAGAATTATGTGTGAGCATGTAGGCCGCCTCACATAACAATTTAACCCATTGCATCCGGGGCAAGGGCATCAGTGGCAGTAGTACTGTGCACACCAGACCCCGGATGGGGCAGTAGTACTGTGCACAACACACCAGACCCCGGATGGGGCAGTAGTACTGTGCACAACACACCAGACCCCGGATGGGGCAGTAGTACTGTGCACAACACACCAGACCCCGGATGGGGCAGTAGCACTGTGCACAACACACCAGACCCCGGATGGGGCAGTAGCACTGTGCACAACACACCAGACCCCGGATGGGGCAGTAGCACTGTGCACAACACACCAGACCCCGGATGGGGCAGTAGCACTGTGCACAACACACCAGACCCCGGATGGGGCAGTAGCACTGTGCACAACACACCAGACCCCGGATGGGGCAGTAGCACTGTGCACAACACACCAGACCCCGGATGGGGCAGTAGCACTGTGCACAACACACCAGACCCCGGATGGGGCAGTAGCACTGTGCACAACACACCAGACCCCGGATGGGGCAGTAGCACTGTGCACAACACACCAGACCCCGGATGGGGCAGTAGCACTGTGCACAACACA
This sequence comes from Engystomops pustulosus, assembly GCF_040894005.1. Lineage (NCBI taxonomy): Eukaryota > Metazoa > Chordata > Amphibia > Anura > Leptodactylidae > Engystomops > Engystomops pustulosus. The sequence goes on from NC_092412.1 coordinate 246,230,859, forward strand.
CCAGACCCCGGATGGGGCAGTAGCACTGTGCACAACACACCAGACCCCGGATGGGGCAGTAGTACTGTGCACACCAGACCCCGGATGGGGCAGTAGCACTGTGCACAACACACCAGACCCCGGATGGGGCAGTAGCACTGTGCACAACACACCAGACCCCGGATGGGGCAGTAGCACTGTGCACAACACACCAGACCCCGGATGGGGCAGTAGCACTGTGCACAACACACCAGACCCCGGATGGGGCAGTAGCACTGTGCACAACACACCAGACCCCGGATGGGGCAGTAGCACTGTGCACAACACACCAGACCCCGGATGGGGCAGTAGCACTGTGCACAACACACCAGACCCCGGATGGGGCAGTAGCACTGTGCACAACACACCAGACCCCGGATGGGGCAGTAGCACTGTGCACAACACACCAGACCCCGGATGGGGCAGTAGCACTGTGCACAACACACCAGACCCCGGATGGGGCAGTAGCACTGTGCACAACACACCAGACCCCGGATGGGGCAGTAGCACTGTGCACAACACACCAGACCCCGGATGGGGCAGTAGCACTGTGCACAACACACCAGACCCCGGATGGGGCAGTAGTACTGTGCACAACACACCAGACCCCGGATGGGGCAGTAGCACTGTGCACAACACACCAGACCCCGGATGGGGCAGTAGCACTGTGCACAACACACCAGACCCCGGATGGGGCAGTAGCACTGTGCACAACACACCAGACCCCGGATGGGGCAGTAGCACTGTGCACAACACACCAGACCCCGGATGGGGCAGTAGCACTGTGCACAACACACCAGACCCCGGATGGGGCAGTAGCACTGTGCACAACACACCAGACCCCGGATGGGGCAGTAGCACTGTGCACAACACACCAGACCCCGGATGGGGCAGTAGTACTGTGCACAACACACCAGACCCCGGATAGGGCAGTAGTACTGTGCACAACACACCAGACCCCGGATGGGGCAGTAGTACTGTGCACAACACACCAGACCCCGGATGGGGCAGTAGTACTGTGCACACCAGACCCTGGATGGGGCAGTAGTACTGTGCACAACACACCAGACCCCGGATGGGGCAGTAGTACTGTGCACAACACACCAGACCCCGGATGGGGCAGTAGTACTGTGCACAACACACCAGACCCCGGATGGGGCAGTAGCACTGTGCACAACACACCAGACCCCGGATGGGGCAGTAGTACTGTGCACAACACACCAGACCCCGGATGGGGCAGTAGTACTGTGCACACCAGACCCTGGATGGGGCAGCAGTACGGTGCACACCAGACCCTGGATGGGGCGGCAGTACGGCGCACACCAGACCCTGGATGGGGCGGCAGTACTGTGCACACCAGACCCGGATGGGGCAGTAGTACGGTGCACACCAGACACCAGAAGGTGAAGTAGTACTGTGCACATCACACCAAACACCTCACTGACAGATGAGAGGTGAAGTAGTAGTGTATACTCTACAGAAGTCCCTAGTAATAACATACTAAAAAAAAGATACCACAAGTAGTACTGTGTATGCTATACCAGATCAAACAAATAAATTAGAAGGTCATAAGAGAAGTGATATTGTACAGTCTTATGGAAACCCTATAATAAATGTCAGGGTAGCAGAGGTAGTACTGTGCACACTATACCAGATCCTACAATTACATAGTGGAGGACATGAGAGAAGTAGTACTGTGCACATGACTGCTGCCTCACAAAATACATCTCTAATCCTCTACAGTAATAAGCACAGTACAACTCCACATACACGGGGAGATTTATCATGAGTTTCTGAGGTAAAACTGTTCTGTCCATGGAAACCAATCAGAGCTCAGCTTGCATTTTATAAACAGCTGTTGGAAAATGAAAACTGCGCGTTGATTGGTTGCCATGAGCAACTAGAACAGTTCTGCTCTAAGAGACGTATTATTACATCTCTAATCCACTGTAGTGTATGTAAAACCTGGAGTCTACAGTAATAAGCGCAGTATAACTCCACATATACACTATGGGGGAGATTTATCATAAGTCTCTTAGAGCAGAATTGTTCTAGTTACAAATTGCAAACCAATCAGAGCTCGGCTTTCATTTCCCACAGCTGTTTATAATATTAAAGCTGAGCTCTGATTGGTTTCCATGGGCAACTAGAACAGTTTTACCACAGAAACTGAATGATACATTTCCCCCCCCCCACTTTCATCTCTAATAAAAAAAATGGCCAGCACGGTGGTTGAGTGAGTAGCACTTCTGCCTAGCAGCGTTGGGGACCTGGGTTCAAATCCCATCCAGGTGAAAATCTGCAAAGAGTTTGTATGTTCTCTCCTGGTTTGTGTGGGTTTCCTCCGGTTTCCTCCCACACTCCAAAACATACTGGAAGGTTGATTAGATTGTGAGCCCCATGGGGACAGGGACTGATTTGTCATGCTTTGTGCAGCGCTGTGGAATCTGTGTGCGCTATATAAAGAATTATTATTATTATCAAGGTAATCAATCTGCACAGTACAACTTCACATACACAGCACTTCTCTAATCCTCCCAGTGTATGGGAAGTAGTACTGTGCATTTCGCTGTAGACTTCAGATATGATATATACTACAGAGAGTAAGAGAAGTACTGAGTATGAGAAGTTGTACTGTGCATATGACTTCAGAGGATTGTAGACGTCGTGTGTAGTAGTATGAGAAGTTGTACTGTGCATGCTGCTCTATCACAATCTTCTGTTACTGATGCGATAAGAGAAGCAGCCGCAATGGTCAGGAGGTTGTACTGTTCCTGGCAGCACTTACTACTAGCACTGTACAAGAAGTAGTACTGGGTATATTATATTACAGCAGCGGCACGGGTTGTGACATCCTACTGTGCCTGGCACAACACCGTACAGTATCACAGCGGGCACTGTGTAGGAAGAAGTAGTAGAAGCGTGAAGTAGTACTGCACATGTTTCTATAGATATTGTATATATGTGTCACATAGGAGAAGCGGAAAAACTGGACGAGATGTAGTACTGTGCCCAGCACAACTTACTAAGTCAATACTGGCACAGAGTAAGCGTGGCACAGGTTACTATGTTATGTCAACACTGGCACAAGAGTTAGTACTAAGCATGGCACAACTTACGTTATGCAAACACTGGCAAAGCAGGTGAAATGGCACTGTGCCTGGCAAAACTTACTATACGATGCCTACACTGGCACAGTATAAGCATGGCACAGGTTACTATATAGACACTATGTAGTAGTACGAGGCTGGCATGGTATATATACACTATGTAGTATTATGAGGCTGGCATGGTATATAGACACTATGTAATAGTAGTATGAGGCTGGCATGGTATATAGACACTATGTAGTAGTATGAGGCTGGCATGGTATATAGACACTATGTAGTAGTATGAGGCTGGCATGGTATATAGACACTATGTAGTAGTATGAGGCTGGCATGGTAGGTATAGACACTATGTAGTAGTATGAGGCTGGCATGGTATATAGACACTATGTAGTAGTATGAGGCTGGCATGGTATATATACACTATGTAGTAGTATGAGGCTGGCATGGTATATAGACACTATGTAGTAGTATGAGGCTGGCATGGTATATAGACACTATGTAGTAGTATGAGGCTGGCATGGTAGGTATAGACACTATGTAGTAGTATGAGGCTGGCATGGTATATAGACACTATGTAGTAGTATGAGGCTGGCATGGTATATATACACTATGTAGTAGTATGAGGCTGGCATGGTATATAGACACTATGTAGTAGTATGAGGCTGGCATGGTATATAGACACTATGTAGTAGTATGAGGCTGGCATGGTATATAGACACTATGTAGTAGTACGAGGCTGGCATGGTATATAGACACTATGTAGTAGTATGAGGCTGGCATGGTATATAGACACTATGTAGTAGTATGAGGCTGGCATGGTATAGACACTATGTAGTAGTATGAGGCTGGCATGGTATATAGACACTATGTAGTAGTATGAGGCTGGCATGGTATATACACTATGTAGTAGTATGAGGCTGGCATGGTATATAGACACTATGTAGTAGTATGAGGCTGGCATGGCATAGACACTATGTAGTAGTATGAGGCTGGCATGGTATATACACTATGTAGTAGTATGAGGCTGGCATGGTATATAGACACTATGTAGTAGTATGAGGCTGGCATGGTATATACACTATGTAGTAGTATGAGGCTGGCATGGTATATAGACACTATGTAGTAGTATGAGGCTGGCATGGTATAGACACTATGTAGTAGTATGAGGCTGGCATGGTATAGACACTATGTAGTAGTATGAGGCTGGCATGGTAGGTATAGACACTATGTAGTAGTATGAGGCTGGCATGGTAGGTATAGACACTATGTAGTAGTATGAGGCTGGCATGGTATATATACACTATGGAGTAGTATGAGGCTGGCATGGTATATAGACACTATGTAGTAGTATGAGGCTGGCATGGTATATAGACACTATGTAGTAGTATGAGGCTGGCATGGTATATAGACACTATGTAGTAGTATGAGGCTGGCATGGTATATATACACTATGGAGTAGTATGAGGCTGGCATGGTATATAGACACTATGTAGTAGTATGAGGCTGGCATGGTATATAGACACTATGTAGTAGTATGAGGCTGGCATGGTATATACACTATGTAGTAGTATGAGGCTGGCATGGTATATACACTATGTAGTAGTATGAGGCTGGCATGGTATAGACACTATGTAGTAGTATGAGGCTGGCATGGTATATATACACTATGTAGTAGTATGAGGCTGGCATGGTATATACACTATGTAGTAGTATGAGGCTGGCATGGTATATAGACACTATGTAGTAGTATGAGGCTGGCATGGTATATAGACACTATGTAGTAGTACGAGGCTGGCATGGTATATAGACACTATGTAGTAGTATGAGGCTGGCATGGTATATACACTATGTAGTAGTATGAGGCCGGCATGGTATATAGACACTATGTAGTAGTATGAGGCTGGCATGGTATATAGACACTATGTAGTAGTACGAGGCTGGCATGGTATATAGACACTATGTAGTAGTATGAGGCTGGCATGGTATAGACACTATGTAATAGTGTGAGGCTGGCATGGTATAGACACTATGTAATAGTACGAGGCTGGCATGGTATAGACACTATGTAATAGTACGAGGCTGGCATGGTATAGACACTATGTAGTAGTACGAGGCTGGCATGGTATAGACACTATGTAGTAGTACGAGGCTGGCATGGTATAGACACTATGTAGTAGTACGAGGCTGGCATGGTATATAGACACTATGTAGTAGTATGAGGCTGGCATGGTATAGACACTATGTAGTAGTACGAGGCTGGCATGGTATATAGACACTATGTAGTAGTATGAGGCTGGCATGGTATATAGACACTATGTAGTAGTATGAGGCTGGCATGGTATATAGACACTATGTAGTAGTATGAGGCTGGCATGGTATATAGACACTATGTAGTAGTACGAGGCTGGCATGGTATATACACTATGTAATAGTATGAGGCTGGCATGGTATATACACTATGTAGTAGTATGAGGCTGGCATGGTATATACACTATGTAGTAGTATGAGGCTGGCATGGTAGGTATATACACTATGTAATAGTATGAGGCTGGCATGGTATATACACTATGTAGTAGTATGAGGCTGGCATGGTATAGACACTATGTAGTAGTATGAGGCTGGCATGGTAGGTATATACACTATGTAATAGTATGAGGCTGGCATGGTATAGACACTATGTAGTAGTATGAGGCTGGCATGGTATAGACACTATGTAGTAGTATGAGGCTGGCATGGTATAGACACTATGTAGTAGTATGAGGCTGGCATGGTAGGTATATAGACACTATGTAGTAGTATGAGGCTGGCATGGTAGGTATATAGACACTATGTAGTAGTATGAGGCTGGCATGGTAGGTATATACACTATGTAATAGTATGAGGCTGGCATGGTAGGTATATACACTATGTAATAGTATGAGGCTGGCATGGTAGGTATATACACTATGTAATAGTATGAGGCTGGCATGGTAGGTATATACACTATGTAGTAGTATGAGGCTGGCATGGTAGGTATATACACTATGTAATAGTATGAGGCTGGCATGGTATATAGACACTATGTAGTAGTATGAGGCTGGCATGGTATAGACACTATGTAGTAGTATGAGGCTGGCATGGTATATATACACTATGTAGTAGTATGAGGCTGGCATGGTATAGACACTATGTAGTAGTATGAGGCTGGCATGGTATAGACACTATGTAGTAGTATGAGGCTGGCATGGTATATAGACACTATGTAGTAGTATGAGGCTGGCATGGTATATAGACACTATGTAGTAGTATGAGCCTGGCATGGTAGGTATATACACTATGTAGTAGTATGAGGCTGGCATGGTAGATATATACACTATGTAGTAGTAGGAGCCCCTGTGAATGAATGAATGAATGGAGGGCAGGGTGAGCGGTGGGTGCCGGGCATGAGGCTGGGGCTGGCAGCCCGGGCTCCCCTCTCCTGCCCCCGGATACTTACACGCGGGGCACGGGCTGTGCCAATCAGGGCTGAGCACGTTACTCTGTAAGACATAAGGACAATGGCAGCACTCACCCGCTGCATGGCCTTCACGATCAGCGCCATCTCGTATCGGGGCATGGGTGCTGCTGGGTGCTGCTGGGTGCTGTTGGGTGCCGGCGACTCGTGTCTCCTGTCAGTGCAGCGGCGGCGGCTGAGCACAAGTGATCGGCTCCGGTGTTACACGAAGGACAAGAACTGACATCCGCTCCGCCCCTACACCGGCCCCGCCCCTTCCGTCACACACGGATCCGCCCCCAGCAGCCGCCATTCACCGCCCCGTGACACACACAGCACGATACACACAGCACAATACACACAATATATTATATACACTGTATACTACACTATATACACACAGCATACTACATTATATAAACAGTATACTACACCATATACACACAGCATAATACACCACATACACACAGTATACTACATACTAACTACTCACTATATACATACACACAGTATACTACATTATATACACACAGTATACTACATACTATACTACTCACTATATACACATACACACAGTACACTACACACTAAACTTCTCACTATATACCCAAACACACAGTATACTACATACTATATTACTCACTATATACCCATACACACAGTATACTACATACTATACTACTCACTATATACCCATACACACAGTATACTACATACTATACTTCTCACTATATACCCATACACACAGTATACTACATACTATACTACTCACTATATACCCATACACACAGTATACTACATACTATACTACTCACTATATACACATACACACAGTATACTACATACTATACTACTGACGATATACACATACACACCGTATACTACATACTTTACTACTCACTATATACCCATACACACAGCACACTACATACTAACTACTCACTATATACATACACACAGTATACTACATTATATACACACAGTATACTACACCACAGACACACAGTACACTACATACTAACTACTCACTATATACATACACACAGTATACTACATTATATACACACAGTATACTACATACTATGCTTCTCACTATATACACATACACACAGTATACTACATGCTATACTACTCACTATATACACATACAGTATACTACATACTATACTACTCACGATATACACATACACACCGTATACTACATACTATGCTTCTCATTAAATACCCATACCCACAGTATACTACATACTATACTACTCACTATATACACATACACACAGTATACTACATACTATACTACTCACTATAGACACATACACACAGTATACTACATACTATGCTTCTCATTAAATACCCATACACACAGTATACTACATACTATACTACTCACTATATACCCATACACACAGTATACTACACACTATACTTCTCACTATATGCATATACACACAGTATACTACATACTATACTACTCATTATACACACACACACAGTATACTACACACTATACTTCTTACTATATGCATATACACAGTATACTACATACTATACTACTCATTATACACACACAGTATACTACATACTATACTTCTCATTATATACCCATACACACAGTATACTACATACTATACTACTCACTATATACACATACACACAGTATACTACATACTATACTACTGACGATATACACATACACACCGTATACTACATACTATACTACTCACTATATACCCATACACACAGTATACTACATACTATACTACTCATTATACACACACACACAGTATACTACATACTATACTACTCACTATATACCCATACACACAGTATACTACATACTATACTACTCATTATACACACACACACAGTATACTACATACTATGCTTCTCATTAAATACCCATACACACAGTATACTACATACTATACTACTCACTATATACCCATACACACAGTATACTACATACTATACTACTCACTATATACCCATACACACAGTATACTACATACTATACTACTCACCATGTACACATACACACAGTATACTACATACTATACTACTCACTATATACCCATACACACAGTATACTACATACTATACTACTCACTATATACACATACACACAGTATACTACATACTATACTACTCACTATATACCCATACACACCGTATACTACATACTATGCTTCTCATTAAATACCCATACACACAGTATACTACATACTATACTACTCACTATATACACATACACACAGTATACTACATACTATGCTTCTCATTAAATACCCATACACACAGTATACTACATACTATACTACTCACTATATACACATACACACAGTATACTACATACTATGCTTCTCATTAAATACCCATACACACAGTATACTACATACTATACTACTCACTATATACCCATACACACAGTATACTACATACTATACTACTCACCATGTACACATACACACAGTATACTACATACTATACTACTCACTATACACCCATACACACAGTATACTACATACTATACTACTCACTATATACCCATACACACAGTATACTACATACTATACTACTCACTATATACCCATACACACAGTATACTACATACTATACTACTCACTATATACCCATACACACAGTATACTACATACTAACTACTCACTATATACATACACACAGTATACTACATACTATACTACTCACTATATACATACACACAGTATACTACATTATATACACACAGTATACTACACCACAGACACACAGTACACTACATACTAACTACTCACTATATACATACACACAGTATACTACATTATATACACACAGTATACTACATACTATACTACTCACTATATACACATACACACAGTACACTACACACTAAACTTCTCACTATATACCCATACACACAGTATACTACATACTATACTACTCACTATATACACATACACACAGTATACTACATACTATACTACTCACTATATACCCATACACACAGTATACTACATACTATACTACTCACTATATACCCATACACACAGTATACTACATACTATGCTTCTCACTATATACACATACACACAGTATACTACATGCTATACTACTCACTATATACACATACACACAGTATACTACATACTATACTACTCACGATATACACATACACACCGTATACTACATACTATGCTTCTCATTAAATACCCATACCCACAGTATACTACATACTATACTACTCACTATATACACATACACACAGTATACTACATACTATACTACTCACTATATACACATACACACAGTATACTACATACTATGCTTCTCATTAAATACCCATACACACAGTATACTACATACTATACTACTCACTATATACACATACACACAGTATACTACATACTATACTACTCACTATATACCCATACACACAGTATACTACACACTATACTTCTCACTATATGCATATACACACAGTATACTACATACTATACTACTCATTATACACACACACACAGTATACTACACACTATACTTCTTACTATATGCATATACACACAGTATACTACATACTATACTACTCATTATACACACACACACACACATTATACTACATACTATACTTCTTACTATATGCATATACACAGTATACTACATACTATACTACTCATTATACACACACAGTATACTACATACTATACTTCTCATTATATACCCATACACACAGTATACTACATACTATACTACTCACTATATACCCATACACACAGTATACTACATACTATACTACTCACTATATACACATACACACAGTATACTACATACTATACTACTGACGATATACACATACACACCGTATACTACATACTATGCTTTTCATTAAATACCCATACACACAGTATACTACATACTATACTACTCACTATATACCCATACACACAGTATACTACATACAATACTACTCACTATATACACATACACACAGTATACTACATACTATGCTTCTCATTAAATACCCATACACACAGTATACTACATACTATACTACTCACTATATACACATACACACAGTATACTACATACTATGCTTCTCATTAAATACCCATACACACAGTATACTACATACTATACTACTCACTATATACCCATACACACAGTATACTACATACTATACTACTCACTATATACCCATACACACAGTATACTACATACTATACTACTCACCATGTACACATACACACAGTATACTACATACTATACTACTCACTATACACCCATACACACAGTATACTACATACTATACTACTCACTATATACCCATACACACAGTATACTACATACTATACTACTGACGATATACACATACACACAGTATACTACATACTATACTACTCACTATATACCCATACACACAGTATACTACATACTATACTACTCACTATATACCCATACACACAGTATACTACATACTATACTACTCACTATATACCCATACACACAGTATACTACATACTATACTACTCACCATGTACACATACACACAGTATACTACATACTATACTACTCACTATACACCCATACACACAGTATACTACATACTATACTACTCACTATATACCCATACACACAGTATACTACATACTATACTACTCACTATATACCCATACACACAGTATACTACACACTATACTTCTCACTATATGCATATACACACAGTATACTACATACTATACTACTCATTATACACACACACACAGTATACTACACAGTATACTACATACTATACTACTCATTATACACACACACACACACACACATTTTACTACATACTATACTTCTTACTATATGCATATATACAGTATACTACATACTATACTACTCATTATACACACACAGTATACTACATACTATACTTCTCATTATATACCCATACACACAGTATACTACATACTATACTACTCACTATATACCCATACACACAGTATACTACACACTATACTTCTTACTATATGCTTATACACACAGTATACTACATACTATACTACTCATTATACACACACACACATTACACTACATACTATACTTCTTACTATATGCACATACACACCGCCCCATGTCACTGCCCCGCGTCACAGCGCATACATACATGCAGTACCACACAGCTACATACAGTATACTACACTAAATACACACACTGTCATGTCACTGCCCCGCGCTACACGCACAGCACTATACAGCTACATACACACAGTATACTACACTGTATATATACACATCACACATCTCTGCTCTGCACTACACACACACAGAATACAAGATACACCACACAGCAACATATACCGTGTACTACACTACAGACACATGTGCTATACCACACAGCTACATATACAGCTCAATACACTGTATACATACATACACACACAGTATAGTACACATCGAGCCATGTCACTGCCCTGGCGGTACACACACAGATCAGTACAGCTACAAACACACAATATACACTATATACACACCGTGCCATGTCTCTGGTCCGCACTACACACACACAGTATACAACACACAGCTCTACACATTACATAGTATTGTACACACACAGTATACAACACAGCAACATATGCAATTTACTACACTATAGACACACACACACCTACCCTATACCACACAGCTACATACAGCATATTACACTATATACATACAAAGTATACTGCACTATACATAGACACTGCGCTACACACACTATGCCATACAGCTACATACGCAGTATACCACATTATATACACACACACACACACTATAATACACTACACTCACCGGCCACTTTATTAGGTACACCTGTCCAACTGCTCGTTAACACTTAATTTCTTATCAGCCAATCACATGGCGGCAACTCAGTGCATTTAGGCATGTAGACATGGGCAAGACAATCTCCTGCAGTTCTCCCGAGCATCAGTATGGGGAAGAAAGGCGATTTGAGGCCTTTGAACGTGGCATGGTTGTTGGTGCCAGAAGGGCTGGTCTGAGTATTTCAGAAACTGCTGATCTACTGGGATTTTCACGCACAACCATCTCTAGGGTTTACAGAGAATGGCCCGAAAAAGAAAAAACATCCAGTGAGCGGCAGTTCTGTGGGCGGAAATGCCTTGTTGATGCCAGAAGTCAGAGGAGAATGGGCAGACTGGTTTGAGCTGATAGAAAGGCAACAGTGACTCAAATCGCCACCCGTTACAACCAAGGGAGGCAGAAGAGCATCTCTGAACGCACAGTACGTCGAACTTTGAGGCAGATGGGCTACAGCAGCAGAAGACCACACCGGGTGCCACTCCTTTCAGCTAAGAACAGGAAACTGAGGCTACAATTTGCACAAGCTCATCGAAATTGGACAGTAGAAGATTGGAAAAACGTTTCCTGGTCTGATGAGTCTCGATTTCTGCTGCGACATTCGGATGGTAGGGTCAGAATTTGGCGTCAACAACATGAAAGCATGGATCCATCCTGCCTTGTATCAGCGGCTCAGGCTGGTGGTGGTGGTGTCATGGTGTCTTTGGGCCCCTTGGTACAACGCCACAGCCTACCTGAGTATTGTTGCTGACCATGTCCATCCCTTTATGAGCACAATGTACCCTGTAACATCTGATGGCTACTTTCAGCAGGATAATGCGCCATGTCATAAAGCTGGAATCATCTCAGACTGGTTTCTTGAACATGACAATGAGGTCACTGGACACAAATGGCCTCCACAGTCACCAGATCTCAATCCAATAGAGCATCTTTGGGATGTGGTGGAACGGGAGATTCGCATCATGGATGTGCAGCCGACAAATCTGCGGCAACTGTGTGATGCCATCATGTCAATATGGACCAAAATCTCTGAGGAGCTTCCAGCACCTTGTTGTATCTATGCCACGAAGAATTGAGGCAGTTCTGAAGGCAAAAGGGGGTCCAACCCGTTACCCGCTACATACGCAGTATACCACATTATATATACACACACACACTATACTACACTACTGTACACTGCGCTACACACACTATGCCATACAGCTACGTACGCAGTATACCACACTGCTGATCAGTGGGGGTCTCAGTACTGAGATCGTAACAAAGATGGCGGTGCCCACAACCACATATTAGAAATTAACATTTTATTTACAATTATATAATTTGTCCAATTACTTTGAGCCCCTGACATGAAGGGATTGTGTTTAAAAATGCTTCAGTTCCTTTTATTTTTTTTTAATGATTTTGTTTGAATAATGAAATCAAAGTCTGAACTTCAACTGCATTTGAATAGTTTTTTTGCAAATTCATTTGTTCCATGCCCATTCGTTTCCATATCTCAGCGTATCACACAGTGCTGAGACCACCTCAGCCAGCCTAGGTCAGCGCTACTGATGGGAATTCAGGCTCTTCTACGTGATCTGGATCATTAGGCTCTGCTCACTAAGAAGAGCCGGCTCTTCTGGCTCCTGAATGGCTCCCTATTAAATATATAATAGGGAGTCGCAGGCCAATCAGTCACCCCACACCACTCCACTTTTAACCTGATTGTAATGGGTTAAAGGGGGCGTGGTGAGCCGGTTAGTTGGGGGTTAAGTGAGCTAAATCCCATCGTTCATGAACAAGAGCCGGCTCTTAGAGCATCACTACATAGGGCAGCTTCCGTGTCCCTGAAAACAATCAGGGGCATGGTGAGATGGCGACACAGGACAGAGGAAGCAACGAACGAGGTAAGTGCAGGTTTGTGTTTTTAAAAATCCCAACTGCCCACCTGCAAAATTTGAAAAACAGTCAGACAACCCCTTTAAGACAAGGAAATGATGTCCAGTAGTGAATGTGGCCTTCACATATCTCACAAGGATCTCATCCTAGTACGTGGATTTAAACCTGACATTAAATCTTTGCATGTTATATCCTGCTTGCAAGTCTGACATCTTACTCCACAGAAGCAACGTGGGTCCCTAAAAGCCAAGTCCAACCTATAATGTGATGGACTAGAGTTAAGCTTTTGACCCACCAGACTTCTGTGTGATTAAAAGAGGTTGAGATAGTGGGGCCTGTAGGCATAGAATTAGGAATTTAGGATTTCCAGGAATTCTGTAAAAACTGATGGGACGAGGCAGGCGTTACTGACTGCCAACGCTTTCAGCTCATCTGAGGTTGATGGTGAAGAGGCAGCAGGAGCGATACTTCACCCGGTGCCCTGAGCAGGGGGAGTGCACTTTAAGTACTTGAGATAACGACATGTTTCATAGCGAGTGGGTGAAAAGAAGACTTGTTTCCCTAAATCCTTCTGACAATTCTTATTATTAATTATTTAATAATTCATTTATTAAGCATTAATTCCATGGTGCTGTACATTCATGAAGGGATTCACAGACAAGAACAAATGCAAGTACAAAATACAAAAACTACAGAAGCCTGGAATACGTGGAAGGAGGAACCTGCCCATGAGGGAGCATAATCCATATGGGAGGGAAGATGGAGACACGAGGTGAGGGAGCATAATCCATATGGGAGGGAAGATGGAGACACGAGGTGAGGGAGCATAATCCATATGGGAGGGAAGATGGAGACACGAGGTGAGGGAGCACAATCTATATGGGAGGGTAGAAGGAGACATGAGGAGAGGGAGCACAATCTATATGGGAGGGTAGATGGAGACACAAGGTGAGGGAGCACAATCTATATAGGAGGGAAGATGGAGACATGAGATGAGGGAGCACAATCTATATGGGAGGGAAGATGGAGACACGAGGTGAGGGAGCACAATCTATATGGGAGGGTAGAAGGAGACATGAGGAGAGGGAGCACAATCTATATGGGAGGGTAGAAGGAGACATGAGATGAGGGAGCACAATCTATATGGGAGGGAAGATGGAGACACGAGGTGAGGGAGCACAATCTATATGGGAGGGTAGAAGGAGACATGAGATGAGGGAGCACAATCTATATGGGAGGGAAGATGGAGACACGAGGTGAGGGAGCACAATCTATATGGGAGGGAGGATGGAGACACGAGGTGAGGGAGCACAATCTATATAGGAGGGAAGATGGAGACATGAGGTGAGGGAGCACAATCTATATAGGAGGTTAGATGGAGACACGAGGTGAGGGAGCATAATCTATATGGGAGGGTAGAAGGAGACATGAGGTGAGGGAGCACAATCTATATAGGAGGGAAGATGGAGACATGAGGTGAGGGAGCACAATCTATATAGGAGGTTAGATGGAGACACGAGGTGAGGGAGCATAATCTATATGGGAGGGTAGAAGGAGACATGAGATGAGGGAGCACAATCTATATGGGAGGGAAGATGGAGACACGAGGTGAGGGAGCACAATCTATATGGGAGGGTAGAAGGAGACATGAGGAGAGGGAGCACAATCTATATGGGAGGGTAGAAGGAGACATGAGATGAGGGAGCACAATCTATATGGGAGGGAAGATGGAGACACGAGGTGAGGGAGCACAATCTATATGGGAGGGTAGAAGGAGACATGAGATGAGGGAGCACAATCTATATGGGAGGGAAGATGGAGACACGAGGTGAGGGAGCACAATCTATATGGGAGGGAGGATGGAGACACGAGGTGAGGGAGCACAATCTATATAGGAGGGAAGATGGAGACATGAGGTGAGGGAGCACAATCTATATAGGAGGTTAGATGGAGACACGAGGTGAGGGAGCATAATCTATATGGGAGGGTAGAAGGAGACATGAGGTGAGGGAGCACAATCTATATAGGAGGGAAGATGGAGACATGAGGTGAGGGAGCACAATCTATATAGGAGGTTAGATGGAGACACGAGGTGAGGGAGCATAATCTATATGGGAGGTTAGAAGGAGACATGAGGTGAGGGAGCACAATCTATATGGGAGGTTAGATGGAGACACGAGGTGAGGGAGCATAATCTATATGGGAGGGTAGATGGAGACACGAGGTGAGGGAGCACAATCTATATGGGAGGGTAGATGGAGACACGAGGTGAGGGCACACAATCTATATGGGAGGTTAGATGGAGACACGAGGTGAGGGAGCATAATCTATATGGGAGGGTAGATGGAGACACGAGGTGAGGGAGCACAATCCATATGGGAGGGAAGATGGAGACATGAGGTGAGGGAGCATAATCTATATGGGAGGGTAGATGGAGACACGAGGTGAGGGAGCACAATCCATATGGGAGGGAAGATGGAGACATGAGGTGAGGGAGCACAATCTATATAGGAGGGAAGATGGAGACACGAGGTGAGGGAGCACAATCTATATAGGAGGGAGGATGGAGACGTGAAGTGAGGGAGCACAATCTATATGAGAGGGTAGATGGAGACACGAGGTGAGGGAGCACAATCTATATGGGAGGTTAGATGGAGACACGAGGTGAGGGAGCATAATCTATATGGGAGGGAAGATGGAGACACGAGGTGAGGGAGCACAATCTATATGGGAGGGAAGATGGAGACACGAGGTGAGGGAGCACAATCTATATGGCAGGTTAGATGGAGACACAAGGTGAGGGCACACAATCTATATGGGAGGGAAGATGGAGACACGAGGTGAGGGAGCACAATCTATATGGGAGGGTAGAAGGAGACATGAGGAGAGGGAGCACAATCTATATGGGAGGTTAGATGGAGACACAAGGTGAGGGAGCATAATCTATATGGGAGGGAAGATGGAGACACGAGGTGAGGGAGCATAATCTATATGGGACGGAAGATGGAGACATGAGGTGAGGGAGCACAATCTATATGGGAGGTTAGATGGAGACACAAGGTGAGGGCACACAATCTATATGGGAGGGTAGATGGAGACACGAGGTGAGGGAGCACAATCTATATGGGAGGGTAGATGGAGACACGAGGTGAGGGAGCACAATCTATATGGGAGGTTAGATGGAGACACGAGGTGAGGGAGCACAATCCATATGGGAGGGAAGATGGAGACACGAGGCGAGGGAACACAATCTATATGGGAGGGAAGATGGAGACACGAGGTGAGGGAGCACAATCTATATAGGAGGGAAGATGGAGACACGAGGTGAGGGAGCACAATCTATATAGGAGGGAGGATGGAGACGTGAAGTGAGGGAGCACAATCTATATGAGAGGGTAGATGGAGACACGAGGTGAGGGAGCACAATCTATATGGGAGGGTAGAAGGAGACATGAGGAGAGGGAGCACAATCTATATGGGAGGTTAGATGGAGACACGAGGTGAGGGAGCACAATCTATATGGGAGGGAAGATGGAGACATGAGGTGAGGGAGCACAATCTATATGGGAGGGAAGATGGAGACACGAGGTGAGGGAGCACAATCCATATGGGAGGGAAGATGGAGACACGAGGTGAGGGAGCACAATCTATATGGGAGGGAAGATGGAGACACGAGGTGAGGGAACACAATCTATATAGGAGGGAAGATGGAGACACGAGGTGAGGGAGCACAATCTATATAGGAGGGAGGATGGAGACGTGAAGTGAGGGAGCACAATCTATATGAGAGGGTAGATGGAGACACGAGGTGAGGGAGCACAATCTATATGGGAGGGTAGAAGGAGACACGAGGTGAGGGAGCACAATCTATATGGGAGGTTAGATGGAGACACGAGGTGAGGGAGCATAATCTATATGGGAGGGAAGATGGAGACACGAGGTGAGGGAGCACAATCTATATGGGAGGTTAGATGGAGACACAAGGTGAGGGCACACAATCTATATGGGAGGGAAGATGGAGACACGAGGTGAGGGAGCACAATCTATATGGGAGGGTAGAAGGAGACATGAGGAGAGGGAGCACAATCTATATGGGAGGTTAGATGGAGACACAAGGTGAGGGAGCACAATCCATATGGGAGGGAAGATGGAGACACGAGGTGAGGGAGCATAATCTATATGGGAGGGAAGATGGAGACATGAGGTGAGGGAGCACAATCTATATAGGAGGGAAGATGGAGACATGAGGTGAGGGAGCACAATCTATATGGGAGGTTAGATGGAGACACAAGGTGAGGGCACACAATCTATATGGGAGGGAAGATGGAGACACGAATTGAGGGAGCCCAATCTATATGAGAGGGTAGATGGAGACACGAGGTGAGGGAGCACAATCTATATGGGAGGGACGATGGAGACACGAGGTGAGGGAGCCAAAGCTATATGGGAGGGAAGATGGAAACACGAGATGAGGGAGCACAATCTAAATGGGAGGTTAGATGGAGACACGAGGTGATGGAGCACAATCTATATGGGAGGGAAGATGGAGACACGAGGTGATGGAGCGCAGTCAACTCCCACATTCGCGAATTGTTATGTTACTGTCTGCCTTTGTTCTCAATTTCATGTATATCATGTGATAAGCTTACACCGAAGATTTGTAAAACTTCCTTGCTGCTGCAACAATTCTTACATTATGATCCTGCTAAAATTTGTAAGCATAACCAACTTACATCTCTTAGCTCCTATTACTCAGTGATTGTCAGTGTAAGATTCCAGAGTGGGCGGGGACTCTCTGACCAGGCACTTCATGATCCATTTAGTTCTATGAGATGCTGTGTGCTGACAATGTGCTTAGATTATCAGGGTACAGGGTTTATCTACACTTTCATTTAGCTTCTGAACATTCACTAATACCTGAGACATAGAACGAGAGATGATGACATCCATGAGATTTATATAACACACAATGACATTCTCAGCTCTGCTATACAGTAACAGCCAAACATACACTTTCAGTTCTACTGTGCCACCTGGATAAAGATCTTATCTGCCTGTAGCTTTTAGATTTACTTATCTCATGATGCTTGCTGGCAGGAAGTCTCTGTGTGTGTGAGCTGGTCTTGGAAAGCAAAGGTGAGGGCCGATGCAAAGAGGAGCTCACTGCAGTGTCAGACAGGAGAACAAAATGTCCTGCTCGACCCTAACCTTCTTATTCAGGGTCAGATCCCAGGGCAACCGACAGGTTGGAATTATATCTGTGAAATGCTGTGTTTTTGTTAATAACAGTGAATTAGAGAAAGTTACCCTGAGTATATTTAAGAATCTTGTGTCGTGGGAATACGCCTTTAACTTCATCAAGGTAGGGGAAGTAAGAGATGAGGTGAATGTTTCCTGGGGAGTTGGCGGCAGGAAAATGTTGTAAAGTTGAAGGAGGGGAGGATATAGACTAGCATAGATGATGAGGTTCTAGATGTGTTCTGGATAAATATAATAGTATTTATATAGGGCTGCAGTTTCATGCAGAGAGCTAAGAGCATAGCAGTGTGAGGACATATCTCCATTCCACTAATGGGTATTTTCCTCATACTGCTCTGCTTTTAGGTAATTGAGCAGATTTCTTCCACAACTCCTACCCTCTGCTCTGAGTAAATACTATATGAGGCTAGAGCAGTCAAACAGTGCAGAGGGAAGGTGCACTTCCCAGAGTACTAAGTGCACAACAGTGTGAGGACATGCCTTAAGTGCGTTAGAAGAAGCTACTATCCTGGAATATACTCTAAATCCAATATTCACAGTCCTGCTCCTACTAACAACACAAACTAAGCATGAAAATATATAGAGGACCTAGCACAACCTAAACTGTACACGATGTCTATCGGCACATATGTAACAATATGTAAACTAGAAAGAAAAAAAGGAATGTGCCGTATGACAATACAAGAGTAAACCTTTATTCAGATACAAAACAAAGCAAATCTCCCGGCATAGGGATGATAGAAAACATAAAAACATTTAAAAATGTACCAACTACATATCAAACCATATTGTTGGTACTGCCAGGCAAGGCAGTCCAACAAGCCATTTCCTCCACCGAAAAAAGGAGGTATAAGAACCACCCTTGATGGTATATGGGTCAAACAAATAATATCTAAGTAGGCACACAATATACAAGCTCTAATATGGGTAATACAGTAGTAGAGGTATCACAATGGTCTATAAAGCAACGTGCTATCCCTATTTTATCTGGAGGTAAGTCAAAAAAAGAGCGTATATGTGAAGTGTCCATACATTACAAATCAGTAAGGCTACATTCACACACATGTATGGGGGACGTATATACGGCTGATATACGTCCCCCATACACTTCTATGGACTCACGGCTCTGTACGGGAGCGGTACAGTGCAGCACACATGCGGCACCGTACCGCTCCGTAGCCCGGGAAAAGATAGGACATGTGCGCTGTATCTTCCTATGGAGAGGGGCGGGGGTGAGCAGCGCTCATCCCCCGCTCCTCTCCGCAGCGCCGATGTATATCCACCGTACTACGGTACGGCGGGCATACATCATGTGAATGTAGCCTAAGACAGGTCAGAAGGCTGTGTGGGCCAAAGTCCCATGCTGTCCACAATCAGGGTGGTTCGGTCGGTGGATTGGAAAGGGAGAGCTCCCCACGCGTTCCGTCCCCAAATGGAGACTTCCTCAGGGGTTCCTTCAGGGGATGAGTGGACCCGATGGTCCGTTTCGGCTGCCTGACTCATATTGCCGGATTGTTAGACAAATAACCAGTCCAGCAAATTGATGCCACGGGCCGAACCCAAACATTGGTTCTGCTCATTTCTAATGGTTACACATCTCTCCAGGGACAATACCAAACACTGGCTGCAGCTTTGTCTGGTCCCCACCTACTGGCAGGATCCCTTTAAGAGAAACCTTTACTTGCACAACTATTACATTGTCTTTCTTTATGAATGGGAGATTACTGACGTCTGTTTCCAACAAAAAAAAACTGTATTCCAGCTGGAACCTTTTGTTCTGTTATTCATCATTATCACCATAATCTGATAGCCTGATCCATTGTTGAGTTTTGGTCTCTGTAGACGCAAATGTTTATATCCACTGGCAATATACGAAAATTGTCAGGAATGTAAGAAAGTTGCACAACATTGTCCGGATACTTACTTGTTTTTCCTAAAAGGTTCAGAATTGTGTAAAATAATAAAATCAACCGTATTTTTGTACAAATCTTCCACTGCCCCTGCTCCACTCTTGGACTGTGTAGTGGTCAGGCTTAACCCCCATCTCTTCAATATTAAACTCACATGTACATCCCAAAATGACAAAAAGAAAAAAAAATGTGAATAAATGTTTAGGTGCTAATAATGGGGGGATAAATATATAAAAACCTATGGTACCCCTCAAGAAAAGGGGAAAAGATATGAGGCAAAAGAAATTACTAACATTAAAAAGACAAAGTTTTATTGGATATATGGTAAAAACATATAGCAAAAATTCGACATTATGTAAAAAAGTTACAAGATTACAGGGTTACAGAGTGACAATACAGCAGAGAAAAAAGGCAGTCATACCCGGACACAGCACTTAACCAAAAAGTAAACCAAATTAGTTGGGCTGATGTATGGAGGTTTTGAGGTAAGTTAATGACAAAGGTGCATATGCATTAGACGAAGGCTCAGCAGGAGCCGAAACGCGCGTCGGGGCAGCAGTCATCCCCGGACACCTTGCACAACCATCTACCCACACGGTAAGGCCTGGTAATTTCGTCCCATTGGGTGAGCCACACACAAGGCATGAGCCTGCTATGCCATTACTAATGCATATGCACCTTTGTCATTAACTTACCTCAAAACCTCCATACATCAGCCCAACTAAATACGCAAGGGGGGCGTATATACGGCCGACGTATATACGGCCGATATACGTCCCCCATAGATGGCAATTGGCACGTGGCGCCCTACGGGAGCGGTACGGTGCAGCGCACGTGCGGCACCGTACCTCTCCGTACCCCGTGAAAAAATACGACATGTCCTATTTTTTCACGGCATACGGCGCCGTGCGCCATATATCCCTATGGAGAGGGGCGGGGGTGAGCAGCACTGTCCTCCTCTCCCCGCGCGCTACGGTACGGCAGGAAACGGTCGTGTGAATCGAGCCTAAGGCAGGAGGAATCATTAATTGTGGGCATACATTTCCATTGACCAGCACAAAGTTACGATCTCACTGCTTGCTGATATTTGTAGTCCTACACTTGCAGTAAACACGTCTCGAAAAGCTGCACATGCTTTATACGGACTTTATAAGGTCCTTTATAAGGACTTTTTCCGTCTTAAATTATTATAGATTTTTTTGACAATGTTGGGCCCAAAAATAATAAAAGCATGTTATTTACTTGTGGGCTAGCAGAGCTTTTATAGCCACACGCTGCCCCCAACTCCGGGATTAAACAACATCTTTCTCCATAAACTTAATTTATTGCTATAAAACATTGGATATAGGAAATGTGCAGAAACTGCAGATTGAAAGGCTTTAATGTACACACTGCACACTCTCCTAGAGAATTATGGAGGGTGCCATTATACCTTTGTCACCCCAGTATCCGGAGTACACTAATATTTTTCAATATTAATACACATAAGATGGTAGGTCCCAGACAGGGGTGTCTGGTATAGGATCTGTAAAAATATTATGTTTTCCAGAAAGTCACGTTTCAACTATTATTATTTCAACTACCTGCCACATTAGCATATAGATTACATTGGGAACCATCCTAGATTTACCAGAACAGTCCAGGATTTGAGCTATTTTTTTTACTTCTGGCATGTTTTAGCTCTGCTGCTGCTGTGTGCGGCTATGAGACCAGAGGGAACCACGTGATGATGTCATTGCGCCCACCCTCACAGAGCAGCAGCAAAGGAACAGGGAAACCAGGGAAACATAATTACTACATTTTTCTTAAAAAGGAAGTGGGGCAGGAGTGGCCAGTTGGGCCATTATGAAGGGGGGGAGGTTCTAAGCCTAGACTGCTCAAATAATAAACATGTACTAACCCGGAGCCGGATTGGCCCCTTTAATACCGCATACCCCAAATATAAATAACCACACAGAAACCATTGCTTAACCATTCTCAATAGTGGGGTGACTCGGGGTCGGCCACAGCTTTATTGAAACCTTTGATAATTTAACCATTTCTTTGTTTGAATATATACACACTTTTAACCATTCCACTTTACATAACACCAGATAACACCCTGTATGCCTGCCATATGTAAGGGCATGTAGGGCAGTGTTACCCCTAAAAAACTGCCCGCTGTGACAAAAAATACACGAAAACGATATAAAAAGGGAGGGAGGGAGGGAAAACCGATGAAAAAGAGGCTGAGTCTCTGCTACTCAGAGTATTTGAGCATGTGCCCACCTCTTGTACCGCCCACATTACTAGCCACGCCCCCAGCACATCCCTCTGATGAATAAAGATGAGAGAGGGTAGAGCAACCTCCAATTAAAGGGGCCACACACCTTTTATTGTATCCAGACTGTTAGCCACCTTTGAGCAGTCATTAGCCCAACGGCTATGCGCCTAGGGGCTATCAAATATGGCAAGGATTTGTTATGTTTTATAAGGTACCACTGATCTGTAACATAACAAAAATAATATGGATAATAGATCATCTTTCCATCACTTTCACTAGTTTCCAAAGCAGAATGATTTAATAAAAAAGTCTAAGCCCATTCCCCATGTATCAGATGTTCTGGTGAGATACAAGAGTTAATCCTGTATGTTTAGTAAATCCGTATGCGGAAAGTATTTATCGGGAACTCGTTACTATAGGCACAATGGATTTCAGTATTGCAGCACATTGTATTATTTGGTTTGTATTATTAGAGATGTTTTTAGCAATATCCAACTTGTGATTGATAGATTTCATCACAGAGACACAGTCCGTTGCTTAGGTCATAAATATCCTGCGGACTCTACATGAATATTTCATTATTTCATTTTTTTTATATACAAAACACAGGGGAAGTCATTACCATATGATAAACTGTGAGATAAATTTTCCATTAATATACAGTAGCCCCTGCACACTCATAGAGTAACCCAGTGATCCAGCTTCCCCCACCCACTGGTATAGAAAGCCTGTGGGGCTCATTTACTAAGGGTCCGAACACAGCACTTTCGTCGGGTTTCCCGAATATTTCCGATTTGCGCCGAATCGACCAGGGTTTTTGACGCACACGATCAGATTGTGGCGCATCGGCATGCATGCGACAGAAATGGGGGGGGCTGGCCGTAGGACAACCCGATGGATTTGGAAAAACTGCGGAACTTAAAAAACAAATTGGGGGTCATTTACTAAGGGCCCGATTCGCGGTTTCCCGACGTGTTACCCGAATATTTCCGATTTGCACCGATTTTCCCTGAATTGCCCTGGGATTTTTGTGCACGCGAACGGATTGTGGCGCATCGGCGCCGGCATACACGCAATGGAAATTGGGCGGCGTGGCCGAACGAAAACCCGACGGATGCGGAAAGACCGGCGCATTTAAAAAAATGTGTTGCGAAAATTGCACTTACCTTCACTCAGTCTGGCTCGGTGTATTCCAGTGCGTTCCGATGCTTTTCAGCGCAGCAGCGCCACCTGGTGGACGGCGGAGGAACTACCTTAATAAATCCTGGCCGGACCCGAGTCCAGTGCAGAGAACGCGCCGCTGGATCGTGAATGGACCGGGTAAGTAAATCTGCCCCATTGTGTCTCAAGATCAAGCACTCACATGAACCAGTGTGCGCATTAGTGTATAAAAGTGTGTACATAAGTGTATATACAAATATTTTCTAAGGGGGTAGTGGGACCCCATTCAGAAGTCAGCAATGGGGCCCTGCCTCTCCCAGTGAGTCCTGCTACCCCCACCCTCTCATAGTTGAACCCAGTTAGTCCTGCTTCTGCCACGCACTCATACAGAAAGCCTGTGAGTCCTGCTTCTTCTGACAACTCATACAAAGAGCCTTTGAGTCCTGCTTCCACCGTCAATGCATAGAGAAAGCCTGTGAGTCCTGACAAGCCATGGGCTAAGAGAAAGTATTGAGGGTACAGAGCATGTGAGACATATTTGAACTGCAGGATTTGAAATGAACCATGGTATTTCCAAGGGGATCCCATTACCCTTTACCCAAGTAGTTGTTGCATCTCCAGGGGGACACCTTATTTAACAAACCTTCCTGACCCGTAGGGTGGGGTTGGGAGTCCTACAGGAAAATTCACCCAGACTCTTCAAATTTCTTGAGTTGTTATTTAGGTCAGTATATTGTGAACAGACACCTACTATTTGGACTTTCCTTCTGCTCCTACTACTCTGAAGTCCTTCCTGGAGTAAATGGTTCACTACCGGTATTTCTCCAGTGTTATGGTACCTGAAAGACGTTATGTTGCTCCAGTTTACTGTTTACCTCTTTTTTTCCTGAGGACTTTTGGATTGTGATGAATATAGCTTGTTCTTTCTTTATCAGCTGAGGAGATAAAGTCCGATGACCAGGCTTCCTATCTTAGCGATTGCCAGTCATCCAGTAGAAATAGTATTACGGCTGCCAGAGGATTCGCTCCCACATTGTGACGGGTCTCCTGGCTGTGAAGAAGGTGACGCTTCACCACCTACAGGTGTTACAGGGATTGGTTTTGCTGATAGGATTGATCCGATGGGATGTTCAAGGTGAATGTCTCTGGCACCATTTTGGATTTATAGTGTGGTCTGTCAATGGTCGGGCAGTATGCCAATATGAGGTCTCTAATAGCTTTACTTTGGCTGGAAAGATATTATGAAATGGTGAAGTTCACCAGGTGGGTGGTCATGCCCTGAAAATCAGATTTTCCTGCCCTCTCACAGAGATAGCCTGACCCACACATATTGATAGGTCTAAGTATACCATCCCGTGTAGTGTGATTTCTCAATCATGCTTTGGCGGAGTTGGAGGTATATACACAGTATATGTATACATATGTTCTGCACAAATATGAAGGTTTGGAACGTTGTAGATGTAGGGTCGACATTTTATCACATATACAGGCTTGGTATGGTTACACAAAAAGTCCTTACTCTTCTCCATAGTCCAAATTTTTGGTGTGCAGCTAAGGATGCCATCTCTAGTGATAGCCAATGTCCTTGCCAGTGAGCTATGTGCTCTTGCTTAGGGGTGCATCAGCCATGAGGCGAGTTGATCCTCTTGCCTCAGGCAGCACCACCTGCAAGCAAGATGGAGGGCAACATCAGGGGCTCAGTCCTCTGCTACAAGACAGGACTTGACACTTAAAATAGTATCTCTTAACACACAATGGGGCACATTTACTAAGGGTCCACGGACCGCATTTTCGCCGGGTTTCCTGACTTTTTCCGTTTTGCACCACATTTAACTAGGGTTTTTGGCGCATGCAATCAGATTTTGCCGTAATCGCGCCGACTTTCATGCGACACAAATGGGTTGACTGATGGGACTGATTCAGACTAAACGCGGGATTTAAAATTGAAAATTGTTTCGCAGGACAATGCACTTACATGCACCAGGAAGAAGAAGGTGAACTCCGGCGGACCTGAGCGGGGAAGTGACACATGCAGGAAATTGGACGCACAATCTTAGTGAATCGCGGCAGCTCCAAATCCTCCTCGGACAACGCACCTCAGGGATCGCGACGGGTAAGTAAATGTGCCCCAATGTCAGCATGGGTGTTAGCCATGGCATGGAGTACCCACCTAACCAGGTATATTACTATTGGATTAACCTTACACAATACTAGTAGATGGGGCCGTAATGGAGCTGTTCTATATTATCTCAGGCAGCAGAGAGTTTAGGTTCACCCCTGCCCTTGCCAGTTCCATGATCTCAGTTACTTGTAATCATCACAAGAAGCAGAAGTCAGTATCAATGAGTCGCTCCACTACGACATCCAAGCACAATATTACCATGTGCTTGTTAATAAATGACCCTGATTATCACCTCCCCAGCACGATGTCACACACATTACTCCTGGCAGCCCGCCGCGCTCTCCACAACTGCTTCATCTGTTTCTTCTCAGGCTTTCGCTCGCTCCTTTCCCCTTCACCCACTAACTCATGCATAATGGATACAGAAGTATAGGAAATTTCCACTCCTCTTTTAGATCCGCTTCCCTATTCTCATACTATATTGCATCTTACTTTACAGGGTCAGAAATTGTGACACACTTGCATAAAGAATATTATGAAGACTGAAAGGTGAAGTTATCTTATAGACACAATGGATACTTTGGTGCACGCCGATAATATTACTAAGACACAACACAAGGAATGACATGTATCTCATGTTTATGGGATATCACTAGTTCCGAGTGTGAAACACAGTCTAGAGACCTTGTCACTGATGATCAGGTCCTTCTTTCAACTATATTAAACTTTGTACAGGTAGCATACAGTATGTCCCATACATTGATTTCTAAAACGAGTGATTGAGGAGCAATCCTGGTGCCCACGATGTCCACTTCGACCAAAGGCATCGGTTCTGACAATATAAATGCACCAAGACAAAACTGCTGGGTCTAGGGCAGTGACGACGAACCTTTTAGATACAAAGTGATCAAACTACAGTACAAAATCACTTATTTATCACAGTAATAAGCAATAACCTACTGTTCCAATATTTGTCTCGTGGACATCAATACATTAGAAATAAGGAGGAGAATTCTGGTTATCATTGTAGCTTCCCTCCAGGGTCCCCTGAACAGGAAGAATTGCAGGATCCAAAGCCAGAGCTCCAATGATAATCCACCTCTGTCCACACCTTCTCGCTCCAGCCCAAGATGTGTCACTTTAAGATAGCATTGATCACGTCCTGGGTGGCCTGGGACTGCAGTAGGAGGCCTTGAGTCCTGCCTGGTGAACGGAGTAATGGCCCGGGTGCCCAGGGCAGCCATCAGGAAATTCGGGGCCCCATACAGCAAAAGTGTCTGGGCCCCAACACACCCCAAAACCGAACAAGCCTCCTGCCCCCCGCAGTGACCTTTCACAAACAGGGTTTGAGGCCTGTTGCTACGACAAGGCACACTCTTCTGGTAGATTGCCAATAGGAGTCATACTATTGAACGTCACGTGCAATTTTTCACATTTTCATAAAAAAAGCTAAATCCTGCTATTGAGGGACCTGCTCAGGTTTCAAGTCACTTTGAGAGGCCTAAATAAAGTAAAACCCCATAAATTACTCCATTATAGAAACTACACCCCTCAACGTACGTAAAACAACTTTTATGAAGTTTGTTAACCCTTTAATTGGTTTACAGGGGTTAAAACAAAATCGGATGCAATTTCGAAATTACATTTTATTTGGCTAAATTAATGTGTTTTTCATAAAATGTACAAATTCTCAGTGGATAAAATTCCAAAACGCTCCTCAAAATTTGATCCCCCATCTCTCCCGCGTATAACAATACCCCATATGTGGTGGTAACCTGCTGTATGGGCACACGCCAGGGCATTGAGGGGGAGCTGCGCCATTCAGAGCAGATTATGCATTGTCACTTTTTATTGGCTATACAATCTTTATTTTTTTGGCAATTTGGACATTTAAGGGCTTATTTTTTGCGACATGAGATGCACTTTACAAATACTTCATTTAAGTGGGTCTATAGCTTTTCGATGAGATTTTATTAACTCTTTAATGTATGGAGGAAAAGAAAATTGTCAATTTGGGGTTTCTTTTTTTTGTATATTTTGGGGGTCGTACACCATACACTAAAAATACTATAATATTTTCATTCTATAGATCACTACGATTACGGTGATACCTCATTTATATAGTTTTTCATTTATTTTTACAATTTTACTGGAGAAAAACTAATACAGAGGAAATCTTATTTGTTTCTGCATCGCCATCTTTTCGGGAACTTAACCTTAATATTTTTTGGTTGACAGAGCTAGTTTAGGGCTTATTTTTTACGTGTTGAGTTGTTCTTTCAATTGGTACCATTTTGGGGCACATAACTTTTTTTGATCACTTTTTAGAACATTTTTGTAAAGGGATTTTATGAAAATTTATATTTTTGGCGAGTTTTTCGGGTTTTGTTTTTACGGCGTTCACCGTACGGGTCCAATAATGTTTCTGACTTATTGTACAGATTGTTACGGACGCGGTGATACCAAATATGTGGGGGGTTTTGGTGATTTTCAGGTATTTTTACTTTATTAGATGTGTATAGGGAATGTTTGTGTTTAGGGGACTTTAACTCTATTTAATTAATTATTTTTATTAAAAATTGTGTTTATTCAGTGTTTTTAACTTTTTTTTCTTTACTTTTACAGGTTAGCTTGAACAAGTGATCCACTGATCACTTGTTCAAGCTATTCTTCACCTAATACAGTGTAATACAGATGTATTACACTGTATTATGTGAAACACTGAGCATGCTGCGCATGCTCAGTGTGTCACAGCCGGTTCCTGCCAGGAGGCACGGACCCGGCACCCGGAAGAAGATCGCGCAGCCCCGGGCACCGGCAGTCCCGGGGCTGCGATCAGAGCAGCGGGACCCCCCCGGTAAGCGCCGCGGGGGGGTCCGAATCCTGTTAAATCCCCCTAGCACGCCGCGGTCAGCGCGACCGCGGCGTGTTAGAGGAGGGTGTCGGCTATAATATATAGCCGACACCCGCAGCTTCTGGCCCCGGCTCCATTCAGGAGCCGGGGCCAGAAGTTTGACGTACTATTACCGCATATTACCCCACCGGCCGGGCCCCCCCCCCCCTAGTGTCTTAGAGTCCGGGCCCCATAGGGCAGTACCAGTTGTACTGCCCTATCGGCGGCCCTGCGGGTGCCCACAGAGAGGTCTCTGAAAGCCACCTTGTACCATAGTTTTCTCACTGGTCTAAGGGATGAGGTTGAGAAGGATAATGAGAGAGGTGAGATGAGTCAATTGTGCACATAACTGGGGTGACTCAATGAACAATAAGTCAAAATTTGAAATATTTGACTGTAAAAAAGAGGTTTTGGTTCAGATTTGGTCAGGATTTATGGAGCTCTGAATGCAGACTCTTATCCATTAAAGACATTTATCTTTCAGTCCATACAATCCAGGAGGCATTTCATTGGATTTTTGCGGGTGGGGAGCAAAAAATGGAAACTGAATAACGAAAAAGGCCAGAGGCGTTATGGGGTGGATCCCCTACTTGTGCACCATTGAAGAATGCTGTGCATTCATCTTATACTATGAGGGGAGGAGGTATAGCCGCTACTATGGGGTCACCTCTCATGTATATATGAGTGGAGCCATGTCCTCTACCCTATTATTACACTACAATCGTTCTGATCCCTGCATTCACTGGCTGGGAAGGGACTGTCATCACCATGATGTTTATACAGTATTAGGCTTAGAGATGTACATTGTAATGATGGACCTTGACCCTCCACATGGCAAAGAAGAAAAATCAATTAATGGGACAACAGTGACACAGAATAATCTTTAACCTTCTCAGGTATGTAGAGAGTAACATCCCCCGCACGATCACAGATACCTTATACAATGCTGTATATATATATATATATATACAGTAAATGCTCAGAAATTCAGGGTAAAGTTCCTAATTTCAGTACATGTGCTGTGCGGTGAGCTGACCTTTCTCTTTCCTATAAAGTTCCTAGTAGCGTAAAAAGTGTCGCATGTAAATTTGGATTCTACAAGGATTCTAAATATGACAACCCAAGCACACAAGTAACAATTTCTGGACTAAACTTTGTCTTGGTTTGTGATATTTGAGACAAGTAACATAGATATAAATCTTGGGGAGAAAATAATTTTAATAGTTTCCCAGATGGCAAAAATTGTAATAATTTTCCAATGATGGTCAACGCGCACTACACAACATGGAATATCTTGATGTGGACATGTCATTACCAGAGTACCCGGAGGACCTCTGGTGGGCCCTAAAATCCAGCAGAAGAAAAACCAACTTGAAGTCATTTTAAAGACAATCCCTTGATGTTAGAGTTCATTTCTTTTGGAATGATTCACAAATAACCTTGATGTTGGATGATCTCAAGCCTTCTCATGGATGTATGATGTTTATGTCCTTGTAGAGTTGCCTAAGACTAGATGACTAAGAGGTCTGTCCTTATGGTCAACATATATTACTCTACAGACTCGTAAAATTGAATGGCGCCTCATATTTCACATTTTTGTTTGGAAATTTGACCACATTTCTGAAAATCCAAAACTTCTGGCTTGGTTGTGAGTTGCAGGGGGTCATGGGACCACTTTGGCCAATCAGTGGGCTAAGCGACGACCAAAACATACCTTCTTCTACGTCATAAGACATCTCCAGACTTCATTTTTGGTTAACCTGCCTGGCACAGGGGCAGAATACAGGACTCTTCACAAAATTTGAGTTAGCTCATCTTGAATTTCACACTTTCTCAGTAGACCAAAAGATTATAATTCTGTTCCAAGAGTGAACAATGATAATGTTCAGGATAGCCAATGAAATTCATGGAAATCTGTGTGATGGTTATCTCAGTCTTGAGTCATAAAGTCTGGGTCATGAGGTGATGGGATTATTATTGTGTAATTCTGGTTAATCTTTGGAGTCTCCACGCGTTTTGTGTATCAGCTCATATGTTTTTGTGTCATACATTTTCATTTATAGCAAAGTCAATCATCTACCATCTATTATCACTATGGTCTATTCTGGGACATTGGTATCAGGGTGACTCATTTTCTGGGATAAAGTAGACCTGGATTTGAAGAAAGGTCACAGTCCTGGATCTGAAGCTTTACATTGATGTCTCCTCTTCAAAGGTGTCATGTCACTTAGCGTGTGGACTTCATGAGCCAACAAATCACAAATTGACCAAATGCCATAACAAAACATGACATTGTTATTGCAGATGAACCAGTCATTGAGCCATGCATTTGAACAATGGGGGTCATTTACTAAAGGCCCGAATCGTTAGACACATTTTTCCGATTTGCCCCGATTTTCCCTGAATGGCCCCCGGATTTTGGCGCACGCGATTGGATTGTGGCGCATCGGCGCCCGGCATACACGCGACGGAAATCGGGGGGTGTGGCCATAAAAAAACCCGACGGATTCGGAAAAAACGGCGCATTTAAAAAAAAAAAAGTGTTGCTGGACGCACGCTTACCTGCACCCACGATAGGACGGTGAACTCCAGTGCGTTCCGATGAACTTCAGCGCAGCAACGACACCTGGTGGACGTCGGAGGAACTACCTTAGTGAATCCCGGCAGAACCCGAATCCTCCGCAGAGAACGCGCCGCTGGATCGCGACTGGACCGGGTAAGTAAATCTGCCCATATGTCCTCATAGATATGTCCAGCAAAGCATTGCATCACAGACATTACAACACGGTTTGGAAAAGGTGGTTAATCCGTTGAGTTTTACCAAGTTTTGTATTTTGTTACCCAAAAAATGTGACCGTATATTAGCATTGCCATAGGTAGCACATGGTCAAACACCTTGTTGGATCTGAACTCAATAAGAGGTATTCACCCTTTAACATATTAGTCCCAAACCTATTTTCTCTACGGCTCATTAGAGTACATGTCAATTTCCCTGGGGTTCATGGGGTAATTGGGGGTTATGGAAGATTGGTAATGAAGGGACCACAGGAGGAGGATGAGCGGCCCTGGAGGTATTGGACTTTTCACTCCTACAGCCCCAGTACAGGTAAATGTTTTAGGATCAGCCTTTTACCCTGGTACCAACTACCTTATCACTACCTTATCATTCTCCCTTGGCACAGGCCTAAATGATCCCCGGTCCGTAACTGAGTCTAGGACTAGAGGATGAGGAATTCTACTTTAACCCACAAAAAAGGAACTGGATTTCTCCTCTGGGAATCCCAAGATCGCTACCCTCGGAGTAGTACCAGTTAGCAGTTAGGCTGATGTCAACTGCTCTGACGACCTCATCATTAGTTACCCCACTGGTGAACGGTGATGTAGATCCACTAGTTTTGCTATGGGATTCGTTTTATGTATAAGATCCGAGTACTTTAAGTCACAGGGATCTACACTTCTCTACAGAAAATCTCCAGGTTGCTCCCTCAGTAGTACCAATTACCATCAAACTGAGAAAACGACACCCAGATGTGATACAAAAACAGTGGGCGTTAGTCAGACTGGCTGAGGTCAGAGCATTCAAGCAAAATTGTATTCAGACGTTCAGTAGGTAATGAATAGAAGAAGACAAATCGACCTGGTCAGTGGTCAAGAATGATGAAATGCCAAGAGATGGGCCGGATGACACAAAAACAACCCATGGATTCCACTAAGCAGGTACAAGAAGATGGAAGAAACTTTTTCAAGTACTCGGTGCAGCTGGATTTTGCGAATCTTTTAACGTAGTCGTCAGCAAAGGACCCACAAGTGTCACTGAGGGACAGAGGAAACTGAAGACCTGAAATATGGACCTGAGTTATGGAGGACTTTCAGAAAAGGGAAGTGAGTGAAAGGGGTTAATATGTGGGTCCCACGGTGATCAAGGAAATCAGCCATAAAATGTCCATCAGTGCCTACTGTAATTTCCCATCTGCTTGATATCGAGTTGTTTACCTGTTGTGCAGATGACATTTTATTCTCCTCTTTCTTCCTCCTACTTTTCCGAATCCGTTCAGTCAATCGCACACAACGGACATTTGGCTCAAGAGAAAAGCTGCCCGCCCTCGTACAACAATGCTCGCAGCTGGGCGCACGCCAGTGCGTGTTCACATAAACATGCTAAATAGCTGCGGCTACGTGAGTGGGAGAATCTGAAAGCCCCGCGTGACCCAGAAAATAAAACAGCATAGAAAACACCAAGAACTGGGACAAAGGAATAAGCATCTTCTGAACAACGCACCTAAAAAACACCGTAGCAAGAAAAAAGGTGTCATTTCTTTTTCCTGTAAATAAAGTGCATGCAGTTTGCCGGACACCTGGACGCAGCATTTCATAAAACATGTCTGCAGACAGTTTTGGGATTCAATATCATACTAAAGCGCAACAGGTGACCTACAGCGCCCAATCACAGGCTTCTATTCAGACAGCGCATGTAGAAATAGGACTAGCTCCTTCTTCCGGTAGCGTCATGCCCTGTCTGTAAGGTGCGGCTGAGAATGCGCTGAAAATTGTCCGTTTGTTTCATGTCTTTTGCTAGTCTGAACACTGGTGTATTTCCTTTTCCTAGCAGCCTTGATTGATTTTCACCAAACCCATCTGTCTCCTTCAAACTGCGCCCTGGTTAATAATTAGTTAATCTGCTGTGATGGACAGAATCTCTCCTCACTCTCATTGCTGCCCTGCCTGATGTCAGAGTACTGATCCAGCCCCAAAAAACCTTCTGGGCTGGGGCTATAGCTTCTTGTGTAGGGTTTGTGGACCAGTGCTATTTGCTTGCTATAGTCTTATACATGGCTTACTGTGTTTATTCTGATATCCCTTTCTAGTTTCCATTTGCCTAGTGATTTTGTACTGTGTTGTCCTGCTGGTTTTGACCCATCTTTGGCGATTATTCCTTCTTATCGAATTTGACGTTAATGTACACTTTTCATGATTATATTGTTATAGTATTGCTATTGCCGTTGACTATTTCTGTGAAAATTTACATTTATTCAATAAAATGTAAGTTGGGAAAAAAAACTGAAAAAAAAACTTAATAGTAAAAACATTGGGGCAGATTTACTTACCCGGTCCGTTCGCGATCCAGCGGCGCGTTCTCTGTGCTGGATTCGGGTCCGGCCGGGATTCATCAAGGTAGTTCGTCCACCAGGTGGCGCTGCTGCGCTGAAAAACATCTGAACGCACTGGAGTACACCGAGCCGGGTTGAGTGCAGGTAAGCGCGTCCCAAGCGACACATTTCTTTTTTTAAATGCGCCACAATCCGATCACGTGCGCCAAAATCCCGGTGCAATACAGGGGAAATCGGCGCAAATCGGAAATATTCAGGTAACACGTCGGGAAAACGTGAATCGGGCCCTTAGTAAATGACCCCCATAATTTATGTTTTACCATTACAATTTCAGTAACACCTTATAATTTAGATGTTTTACACCTACTCCCCCAAACCCCCCCCTCCCTTTCCACTAAAAGGGAAAGAAAAAAATAAATAATTACACTTAATGTGATAGTTTTTAGGATACTATGGTATTCAGATTAAGGTCCTGCTCATACAAAGGAATGTTCCACAAATTGGGCTCACAATAGGTGACCTCATTTACGGACATAAGATCTGGCGGCAATGGGATATCAGATACTGACATGTCTTGCCTTTTATTAGCGTTATGCGAAATGTACCGCTATAATATCTGCAAATGTTATGAATTTCACAATTTCCTTTATTGTGGCACCCAACCAACACAAAGTTTAGTATAGCACAAGAGGTACAAAAGGTTGGGGACCTCTGTAGAGCACTGGCCAACACTCCCAGAATGTCTTGGAGGCTCTTTAGGGGAAAAGGGTAGAGCTTGTGCGCCCCACCTTCCCCCTCCCCGAGAGAGCCAAGGTATCACAGATTCTGAATCCTGTTAGATATACTTTCTTTCCTGCTGTCCTGTTCTACTGAAAGAGATACAACAGATTCCGATGCACTCAATCTTCCCACATCGCACGTTATGGAGCAGGTCCCACTGTGGTCCGTCTGTGTGTCCTGGATGTAAGGTTCCAGGGATAGTGGACTCACTGGACCAACGCGGACGATGAGCTAAGCCGACACCTGGGACCGGATTCTAAGTGGCAACTGGTTTTCATCAGAGTACACTGGAACCGGGGTCACAACGGGAAATCACTATAACAGCGCAGGGCAAGAGACAAAGCTTTCTCTAAGGCACAAGGCAAAAAGATCCAGCAGGGAAGACATGAAGGGGCTGGGAATCTATCAGAATCAGCAGCGGGGCAGTGCCGTTTATCGGCATGCTGGCCCTTTAAATCTCCAGAAGCTGTCGCGCGCCCTAGTAAGCGTCGGAGCCAGCGCAGGATCGTAGAGAGGTGAGAAAAGTGGCAGGGGTCCGGGGGTACAGACAGGAGCACCGCTGCGCCTGTAACCCGGATCGTTGGTCATAGGAGCACCGATCGACATCGGCGGTGTGAGCATTGACCACCCAACATTGTCAAAACGTTCATGTTCCTAGGAGGCCATCAAAGTCTAAATTTCTATGACCGTAAGGATTCACCTCCACTCTGATCAAAAACAACTGTATTAATAATTGATAACTCAACCCACCTCCTGCATTACAGATTGAAAACAAACTTATCCCACTATTTGTGGTGCCTCACACCTTACAAGGTTAGTCACGGACTATATTAAGGCCAAACATAAGTATAAGTGGCATCTAACATCTGTGATATCTCTACTCCACCGGACTAGAACTTCATGGTGTCCTCTCCCAGCCGTGGAATATCAAAATTTGTCACTATAGATGTATTTAGCTCACAAAAATGGCAAAAAAACTAATTTCTAAACCATGGTAGGGTTCAGCTCATCTATTAAAATGAATCTTGTAGACCAATAAGTGTGTTGTGGGTGGTCATAGCATGAAGAAATTCTGGACTTGTTTCCACACTGTGCTCCTAAAAATAACTTATAATGCATAACAGGGTCATGGACTGGTGGTTATGAGAAGAAGGTACAAGGTAAGTTTTGCACCACAGTCTTTAGCTAAGTCTTTAGCCCTTACTCATACTCCGGTAGGAATTGCCTAGTGGCAGACACTTTACCGCTTATTATTCGCGATGTAGAGCGTGAAACATCAGACGTGATCCTGTGCGGAAGCATCCTGTAGTACAACCCCTAATTTTACTACAAATCATCCACAATTGACTTCGGTTAAATATACAGCGAGGGGAAAGTGAGCAGAAGCCATTTAGGAAGTGACTTGAATGGCAATGTGACTCACTTGGAGCAACTATACCGAATTTGACTGTTGCTAGGCAACACAGCTAGCGCCGCTTCATGACGATGGAGCCCATGTACCTGTAGAGTGCCATTACTTCACGAACGACACGCAGCTTCTTTTCTTCCCCCAGTCCTAATATTAAGAACCGAAGCACAAAGAGAAGGTTATTTCCTCAGATTTTTTTTTTAGTTTTTTTTTTTTTCATACACTGACTCATCTGCAGCCTCCGATGGTCACATGATGGTCACAAAACAGTGGAATTTTACAAAAATCTCAAAGATTTAATCAACATCTGAAAACGCCTCCCGCCACTTGATGCGGATAGAAGCCGCAGCAGCTGATTATTGGGATGAGTCCCGTCATATGCCGAGAGAAATCCCACACAAACAATGACATTCCCGGACGGGGACTTCAAGGAGAAAGCAAAATTCGGACAGATCCCCTGCCAATGTCTTATGGCAAGTAAAAAATATGTAATAAAGACAAAAAAACCCCACATAAATCTAACCATTAATACTAAAACAGAGCTTAGAGGGGGTCTCTCCACTCCCAAATCACCCCACAAGTAGCACCAGCATTGTGTACGGCTTCTTATAAGCTTTCCAGACACCTTTCTAGTTACCCAGCCATCTGTCATTTTAGAGAACCGTTTTTTGTCTTTATACAAATTGAATTCTTGGTGCAGCAGGGGAGGAGTCATAAAAGCAAGAGCACCTCTTCTATCCATGCAAGGAAAATCGATCATGGGGTAAAGGGTAGGTGAAGGGCAGTATAGAAAGAAGGAAACAGGTGCACTGGCAGACATGGCCCCGCCCTTGGAGCACCAAGAAGCTAATTTGTCTAAAAATAAAATGTGGATATTTTCAGAATGGCATGAGAAGTCTGGACAGCTGATACCCTATGCAATGCTTTATTCTACAAGAACAAATATAGCTATACTCAACTGGGTCCTCTACTCCTCGGCGAGGGGCCCTGTGAGGACATTTTGTCAGTGATGGGAGGCCACTGCTGGACATCATCTTTTCAGTGAGGGGTGGCCTCGCTGGACACTTCTATTAGTGATGGGCGGCTGCCCTAGACACTTCTATTAGTGAGGGGAGGCTGCTGGACAATTCTATTAGTGAGGGGAGGCTGCTGGACACTTCTATTAGTGAGGGGCGGCCTCGCTGGACACTTCTATTAGTGATGGGTGGCTGCCCTAGACACTTCTATTAGTGAGGGGAGGCTGCTGGACACTTCTATTAGTGAGGGGAGGCTGCTGGACACTTCTATTAGTGAGGGCCGGCCGCGCTGGACACTTCTATTAGTGGGGGCCGGCCGTGCTGGACACTTCTATTAGTGAGGGGCGGCCGCGCTGGACACTTCTATTAGTGAGGGGCGGCCGCGCTGGACACTTCGACTAGTGAGAGGCGGCCCTGCTGGACACTTCCATTAGTGAGGGGCGGCCGCACTGGACACTTCTATTAGTGAGGGGCGGCCGCGCTGGACACTTCTTTTAGTGAGGGGCGGCCGCGCTGGACACTTCTTTTAGTGAGGGGCGGCCGCGCTGGACACTTCGATTAGTGAGGGGCAGCCGCGCCGGACACTTAAATTAGTGAGGGGCGTCTGCTGGACACTTCTATTAGTGAGGGGCGGCCGCGCAGGACACTTTTATTAGTGAGGGGCGGCCGCGCTGGACACTTCGATTAGTGAGGGGCAGCCGTGCTGGACACTTCGATTAGTGAGGGGTGGCCGTGCTGGACACTTCGATTAGTGAGGGGCGGCCGTGCTGGACACTTCGATTAGTGAGGGGCGGCCGCGCTGGACACTTCGACTAGTGAGAGGCGGCCCTGCTGGACACTTCCATTAGTGAGGGGCGGCCGCGCTGGACACTTCTATTAGTGAGGGGCGGCCGCACTGGACACTTCTATTAGTGAGGGGCGGCCGCACTGGACACTTCTATTAGTGAGGGGCGGCCGCACTGGACACTTCTATTAGTGAGGGGCGGCCGCGCTGGACACTTCTATTAGTGAGGGGCGGCCGCGCCGGACACTTAAATTAGTGAGGGGCGTCTGCTGGACACTTCGATTAGTGAGGGGCGGCTGCTGGACACTTCTATTAGTGAGGGGCGGCTGCTGGACATTTCATTAGTGAGGGGCGGCTGCTGGACATTTCATTAGTGAGCGGCGGCTGCTGGACATTTTCTTAGTGACAGTACAGCTATAATCTAGGTTAGGCCATAAGGAGATATTTACTGAGGCAGCCGTGGTGAGTAGTTGCACCTTTTTGTGGGTACAACAGGCTGGATCTGGCATGAACAGGATTGTGCTTGAGGTATAAGGTCAATATTATGGCCAAGACTTTACATGGATCTCGTGTCTTTATCTCTCCCACATAATAGTAATAATACAAGGAATAGATTTCACTACAATAACAACATTTGATATCAAAAACAAAGACATCACAAACGTAAAAAGTTGCAAAACACCAACATTGACCCTGGCTGGATTTCCTCCATTCTCTACGTCGTCTTATGACAGGCTCATTAGTAACTCATTTCTTCTGCTTTTCCCGAGCCAAGAATTCCCAAGCAACAACGAAAATCACAAGACTGAGAGCGCCGCTGCCTCCTCATGGTATATATTATGTTATATATTTATATGGAAGGTCTTCCTGTGGGTCCAGAATGTAACATACTATTGGCCCACACAGTAGCTTATTATAATATGGGCGGTTTGGGCGGCCGCCTTGGGCCCATGGCCCATTTGGGGGCCCCATCTAAAATCACTCACCAAGTTTGATACTGCATTATAGAGAGCAACATCAGGAATAAAATCCGCATAGATGTGGCCGGTTCCCTACACACATTTAGAGATCATCCAAAAGGACCCAATACTGCGGGACTTCCCCTAATAATATGTAGGCAGGACATGCCAAACCTCCTGGCAGCCTTAATCCTCCCCCTCCTCCTAAGGACAATTTGGAGGACACCGCGGAGCCAAATCACTTACCTATAGGGTCAATTTCTTATGGTATAAAATGTATTGACACCATTAAAGGGGTTGTCAAAGAGAGGAGCATGGCAGACTCTTCCTACCTAGCACAGCGCCGTGCATCGTATAGTGGCTGTGCTTGGTATTGAAGCTTAAGCCTATGTACCTGAGCTGTGGCATGGCTAGCCTCTTCATACTGTAGGTGTCAGATTCCCGTGAGTCTGTAATGGATCACCTATGCTAAGGATAAGTGATCCATTTGTAACTACTGGAACACCCCTTTAATGTTGTTGAACACGTTACATGGCAACGGAAGAAGGTTGATAATTGACCATTTAAAATTA
The DNA here is from genome assembly GCF_040894005.1 of Engystomops pustulosus. Lineage (NCBI taxonomy): Eukaryota > Metazoa > Chordata > Amphibia > Anura > Leptodactylidae > Engystomops > Engystomops pustulosus. Next base: position 246,271,413 of record NC_092412.1, read on the forward strand.
ATATCACCTGTATGATATAGTTTCCCCTCATAACATGATCCAAGCACCAAGCCATTAGCTTCCTCACACTGCTGTGCTCTTAGCTCTCTGCATTGAGCTTCTCTGCAGCTCCTCCCCTCTGCTGAGCAAAACCTGTAGGAGGCTTCTTCTTGAATGAAGCATCACTCAGAGCAGAGCGGCTGTAGAGTAGCTCAGTGAACAGAGTTAAGAGCACAGCAGTGTTAGGACACACCCCAGAGAAGTGGCAATCCTGGAATATGAACTCATTTTTCACAGTTTTGCTGATACAAACAACATAAATATGAATACACATCTCTCCAGGGACAATACATAACCCGGTCAAAGCTGCTGACAGATTCCCTTTTTTTACCACATCAGTAATACAATATAATATTTCTCAATTTCCCAGAATGCAAAAGTTATTTCCATTCCATTCCCATAATATTTTAGCTCCCGGGTCAGTGTGGAAAGTTTTCGGACCTATGAGCCGTGTCAATGTTTTTATTCTCTTTGTCTCCTGTGTACGGAGGAGGTCTCTGGATTTTTCTTCATCCACAATACAGGCTTTGTGTCTCCAGTCTTACATAATAATCCCATTGTCTGGGACGGGGTCTCACTCAGAAATTTCTGTATTTTATTAGTTAAACTCTTCCAGAATCGCGGTCTGTAGGAAGCCCTGCATTCCCTTACTACTGGTTTACATATAGGACGCTCCGGGAGGGGGTCCGTCTTACAACCTACCAAAACCTTCATGGAAAATAAAAAAAAATGGACGACAAAATTGTGTCTAAAATGAATATTTTCCAAAGCACAATTCGGAATAGCGCCCCCATTTCAGTGCCAACTTCAAATGGGTCTTTGCAACTGAGGGAGTACCCACTACTCATCTACTCTAGAAGCAGGGGCGTAATTAGGCTTGTTCCCATAGGGGTCCCTATAGTTGTGTCTACATATATAGACCAATGTGTATACATTTATATTTCTACAAGATCCATTGACAGAAATCAATCATTATCAACTCGAAATGATAGAAAGTAGCTTCAAAGATTGTTTTCAATATTGGAGAACTTGGAACATTCCTTGATTCCATTGAGAACTGTGCAATCCTTCCTTTCCCCTGCGGAGGTGCTGTAGGATAAATGAACACACTGGGGGTCATTTACTAAGGGCCCGAATTGCTCTTTCGTCTGGTTTCCCGAATATTTTCGAATTGCGCCGTCTTTCCTTAAATTGACCCGGGTTTTTGGCGCATGGTGGTGCATCGACGCCGGCATGCATGCGACGGAAATGGAAAAGCCGCTGTATTTTTAAAAAAAAATTTGTTGCTTGACACGCGCTTACCTGCACCAGGAATAGGATAGTGAACTTTGGTGAACTCCAGTGAACTCCAGCGCAGCAGCGCCACCTGGTGGACATCAGAGGAACTACCTTAGTGAATCCTCGACTGAGAACGCGCTGCTGTATCGCGACAGGACCGGGTAAGTAAATCTGCCCCACTCTGCCCTGTTCCCTTTGTGTTCTTAGCATTTTATTCTTTTAGCAAAGATCGATTTTCTTATAAGTTTAGATTTTTGTCTTTGCAGTACATGCTGGGATAAAGAACAGATTGTTACGAATTCCAGTAAAACATGACGAGACTTCAGAAAAAGTTAAACGATCTTCGTCTGACAGCAGAATTTTTAATAATATTTTTAGAGATATTGGAGCTTATTTACTAAGGGTCGGCGGATCGCATTTCTGTCTGACTTCCCGACATTTTTGGGATTTGCTGTGCTGTGACAGAAATTTAGCAGGGGATTGTGTCGCACGCAATCGGATTGTGGCGCAGCAGCGCCGGCTTTCACGCGGGGGGCGTGGCCGGTGGATGTTTCAACTGATTCGGACCGAGCGCGGGTTTCAACATTCAATTTGTGTTGCAAGACAATGCACTTACATGCACCAGGAAGAAGAAGGTGAACTCCGGTGGACCTGAGCGGGGGAAGCGACACATGCAGGATATCGGGCGCACGATCTTTGTGAATCGCGGCAGATATGCATTCCGGTTGAACAATGCACTTTCGGGGAACTCTGTGGACGGGTAAATAAATGTGTATTATTTTCATGGTAAACAAAAAATTTTATATGATGCAGTGGAGATGATGATGGAGCAACATGGTGGTTCTGAAAAGCTCAGTCTACCCTTCTCTGGGTAGACTTCTCCCAAGAGGCTCATATCTCTAGGAGACCCCAAGAGGTTGGCCAAGATTTACAACTTCCACCCAAAAACTGGAACATGGAAGGGCTTCTGGCCTTGTGTTCCTGTGGTGATCAGCTGATTGGTGCAAAGACCTGATGTTGGCTGCCCATGTTCACCTGACAGGCTACCAATACAAACTTTTGGCAAACCTCCTTAAGGGTGTATCCTATTATAACATCGTCTGCCATGAGAAAGTTGGCTTTTGCCCACATACATATGATAGTTGGCTGTATATTCATTCTTCCCAAGATAAAATCTTTCTCTGTAAAGACACTTCCATTATAGGATGAGATGTATTATGGCACAACTACAATATGGTCCCTCTTAGGACCATGCGTTCTGTTTTATAATGCAGAGGTTGTACCAAGCCCCAATAAGCTCAAAGTTTAAAACTGTATCCCTTAAATGTCATGTTTACTAATAAACACAGGCAGTGGCGTAACTAGTAGTGGCTGGGCCCCATAGCAGATTTCTGCATGGGGCCCCCCTTCCCCTTTAAAAGATATATGCAAATTTATACAGACATATACACACATATAAAGTTCTACACTCATACATTCACTATCCTATACTCGCATCCACATACATACATGTATACACTCATATGCATACATTTATGTAAACAAATACATTTATACACATATATACAAACTCATACAGTATATACACTTCAAATTTGCACACTAACTGTATACTACATACACATTATATACATATAGTATGCATATGTATACTTATACATACAGTATAAACACAACATATACATACAGTGTTTACATACAGTACATACAGCATTTACACACATACATTTAGTATATATAGCATATACACACACGTATAGCATGTACACACATACAGCACATGCATACATTCACACCATATACAAAAACACACATACAGCATTTATATATTATATATACACACACACATAAGCATATATTTACACATAGACACACACACACATAAGCACTAGCATATATACATATATATATATATATATATATATATATATATACACACACACACAAGCATATATATATATATATATATATATATATATATATATATATGCACACACAAATACACAAGCATATATAGATGCACACATACATACATAAGCATAAATATATGCACACACACACACATACATACATAAGCATATATATATGCACACACACACATACATACGCATATATATACACGCACACACATACATAAGCATATATATGCACACACACATACATAAGCATATATATACACACACACATACATACATTAGCATATATATACACACACATAAGCATATATATATATACAAACACACACACATAAGCATATATATATGCACACACACATAAGCATATGGATAAGCAGACACGCACATAAGCATATATATACACGCACAAACATAAGCATATATATATATATATATATATATATATACAAAACACACACATTAGCATATATATACAGCGTGGTGGCTGTGTAGGCCATCAGCTGGGTGGTTCGGCGTTCGGGCGGGCAGGTGGGTTCGCGGGCGGTTGGCAAGTGCGGGGGGCGGGTGGTTGGCAAGTGCGGGGGGACGGCGGATGGCAAGCGCGGGGAGCCGGCGCATGGCAAGCGCGGGGGGGGGGGGGGGCGGCGGACAGCAAGCGCGGGGGGTGGGTGGTTGGCAAGTGCGGGGGGCGGGCGGACGGCAAGCGCGGGGGGCGGGCGGTTGCAAAGGCGCGGGGGGCGGACGGATGTCAAGTGCGGGGGGCGGACGGATGTCAAGTGCGGGGGGGCGGGCGGATGGCAAGTGCGAGGGGCGGGCGGATGGTAAGTGCGGGGGGCGGGCGGCAAGTGCGGGGGCGCGCGGGGGGATAGTGCGGTGGGGGCGGGCAGTGTGGTCGGAGGTTCCCCTTGCCCGCGGCTGGGAGGGAAGTTCAGTATTCGGGCGGGCAATGCACTATGTCAGTCACAGTTCCCTTTGTCGGCCGGCGTATGGGAGACTGTTTGGAAGGGAGTAGGCGGGTTAGGCACATGCGGCCGTGCGTCCCCGGGCCCCTTAAGTTCACGGGCCCCGTAGCAACCGCTACGGCTGCTACGGTGGTAGTTACGCCACTGAACACAGGCGGGAGGACTACACGTTACACGGCTATAAATATTCTCTATATACAGAACTTGTATGGATCTTATGTTTCTTCCTGTACTAGGTGTCATTTTAGTTTTATCCCTTAGCTATTTGGGTAAACCACATGATTCATTTTTAGTATGGTCGGTAGGATGTTCTCCGGACTATTTGCTTTTAGGGTGACCTTATTTATAAAACCATATAGTAACAATCCACATATTGAGGTTTTATGTCTAAACTAAAAAAGATCATTCTGGGAAATAACTTGGAGGTCAGAGTTTTAGAATGAATTTTATATGATTCACAGAGGTTTTTTACTAGGAACTTAAAGGTTTCATATTAAAGATAAGCATCTCATCTTTCAAATAACATCAGGGTTATGGTTTTGTGAGCTACAGAACTAAACAAAAATTGTCCGGGAATCGGATCTTTATCTGCAGCTCGCATTTCCAACTATGTCTTTAGCTGTATGTATCTCTGGTTCAGTAGATCATGAAGACATAAGCCTGATGTGATCTGAAAGATGAGATTTTTATCTTTAATATGACACAAAGAGCATATTTCTTGGTGCTATAGAGCCAGAGACAGGTCCTTCTGAACTTACAGTACCCCTGCAACCACTAAACGTGATGTATTTAATTACAGTTTGCTTCTATGCAGCTCCGGCCGTGCTGTAGCAGCTCCTGCCTGGCCAGAGCTCTGACTATAAACTAAACCTGTGCAGGGGAGGGGCAATGCGCGTGCCGACAGAGAGAGCTCTGCGTGCCCTCTGTGGCACGCGTGCCATAGGTTCGCCACCATTGCCCTATGAGGACTAGCAGTTTAGTGGGATAAAACCTGGTGACAGGATCTCTTTAAGATCTGGCCTGATGAGTGCAAGCAGGATCGGGAGCTGCGCATGCGCTCCATTTTAAGTGCTGGAGTAGGGATGTGAATGCTGGTGGGAAGTACTGGTTGGCACTGATGAGAGAAAGGAGGAGAACCATAGCGGTACTCTGGAGGCCAAGCCAACGTCTCATGACCACCAACAGCCTCACTAGTGATGGGCCCAAGATCCAACTCTTTTAGTTGAACAACGGGAGTTGGTTTTCGACAGTGGGTGCCATCAGTTTAAAGAGGTGAGGGTGGTAGTAGACTCCCATTAGGATCAGTTTTAGATAAAGGTTTTGGGATTTTTCCAAATCTCAACTACTAGGCTACAACACAGAGGCGTAACACAGAGGACAAACCACCATTGACTCCTCCTACATGACCATGGTGGATCTCCAGGCTTATGGGGTATACAACAATAAAGGTTGAGTTACCTTTTGGTATATTGTTGCATATCATAGGGCTTGACTATTCTTACATGAAGTTATATGCTACCCAAACAAATATTATGTCTATCAATGGACAAACAGCAGATACATAAGGTCATGAAAGCATCTTTCATGGATGGTGACAGTAACTCTCCTGTTGACATGGGAAGTCTGAGAGGAAGAAATAATTTTTTCGTAAATCAACTTCTGATCACAGTGTTTGCTTTGTCTTACTGAGTGGGACATCAAAGATATGGTCTCCTCAAGGAGTGCCCTCCTCAGATGAATGAACCATGCAGATGTTATCTTGCCCGTAGCCCCACCATATTCCCTCCAGTGGATTCTCCTCATCTCCTTCGCATAATTAACATCCTAGTGAATGAGGCGATTGTAATGAGATATATAATGTAGATGTATATTAAGATTCGTTGGGGAAAGCCTTAAGGATCTGAATCCAAGAAAAGATCAAGGAATTTCCAAAAATGACTATACAGATAGTGATTGTCTATTTTGGGTCATATGAGAAGCTTTGCTCACCAGGCCCTAATACGTGCTGATCAAGTGTTTCCCTTTAAAGAAATAGTTACAAAAAAAATGGGTTAAAATGTAAAATATACTCTCTATATGGGATATTTCCCAGCACTGCTTATAGGGAGCATTGTGCTGGTATTGCCCATAGGATGCATTCGGCTAGCACTGTTTATAGGGACTTTATAATGGTACTATAAAAGGGGGAATTCCTCTAGCACTCAATTTAAGGGCTTTTCCCTCTTGATTTCTAAAGGGGCATTATATTGGCACTGTTTATGGGGGAGACTTCTGTTACTGTTTATAAGAAGCTCTGAGATGGAACCCTTATTAGGACATATTCTGCTTGTACTCTTTATAGGGCATTTTTATAAATTATTATAAATAATAAATATTTAGGTACTGTGTATAGTGATTAATTCTGAAGCTACTAGGAGAATTATGCAGGTACCGTGTATAGGGAGAGTTCTGCAGGTACCGTGTATAGGGAGAATTCTCCAGGTACTGTGTATATGAGTATTCTGCAAGCTTTGTATATAGGTATAAAGCTATAGATACTGTGTATAGGGAGAATTCTGCAGGCAGTGTGTATATAATTATTCTGCAGGGAGTGTGTAAATGAGTAGTCTGCAACCATTGTATTTGGTAGAATTCTGCAGGCACTATGTATATGGACAACTCTGCAAGCAATGTGTATAGGGAGAATTCTGCAGTCAGTGTGTATAGGGAGAATTCTGCAGGCAATGTGTATAGGGAGAATTCTGCAGTCAGTGTGTATAGGGAGAATTCTGCAGGCAATGTTCATAGGGAGAATTCTGCAGGTAGTGTGTATAGGGAGAATTCTGCAGGCAATGTGCATAGGGAGAATTCTGCAGGTAGTGTGTATAGGGAGAATTCTGCAGGCAATGTGTATGGGGAGAATTCTGCAGGTAGTGTGTATAGGGAGAATTCTGCAGGCAATGTGCAAAGGGAGAATTCTGCAGGTAGTGTGTATAGGGAGAATTCTGCAGGCAATGTGCATAGGGAGAATTCTGCAGGTAGTGTGTATAGGGAGAATTCTGCAGGCAATGTGCATAGGGAGAATTCTGCAGGTAGTGTGTATAGGGAGAATTCTGCAGGCAATGTGCATAGGGAGAATTCTGCAGGTAGTGTGTATAGGGAGAATTCTGCGGGTTTTGTGTGTATCAGTATCCTGCAGGCATTGTATATAGGTATGATGCTATAGATATGTATAGGGAGATTTCTGCAGGTTCTGTTTATAGGGAGTATTTTGCAGGACCAAAGTATGTAGGTACTTTGATATGCAATGGTAAGTAGTCCTTACTATCATTATGAAGCCCCTGAAGCTGGAGGATTTTTCCATAGCTTTTCAGTGGATTAGTTTTAGACAAAACCCATGTGTTATCCCCGCAGCGCGGCTGCCAAGCTTATAGAGCAGGAACAGCAGCGACTTGAGGTAATTGAAAATAGTGAAGCCAGGGACGGCCTATGGTGGAGGTAAACACCGCACCGGTACATTGCTCTTCTTAAAGACGTCTCACCCCAAATACATAACTCAGACTATTGATGATCGTGATGCTTGTTCTGTGTTCTCTTATTCATTTTTCTCCATAAAACCCATGTTAAACATAGGATATAAGCTCCTCAATATCAATTTTTTGGGGTCCTATACCCCAATGCTCAGGGGATTTGCTTCTGGATAAACCGAAAACCCAAATCTATTCTCAATCAACCACTGAGCCATCTGACTCCCCCTGATTTTGAATGGACCAGTCCAAATCAGTGGGGGGCGTGTCTTAGACCACCAAGGCAATGTCTGCATACAAATGAAGAAGGGGGCTAAAACTGGAGAATAAATTATTATTACTATAATGATGGTTTCCGGGTGTTTTTCTATGGATTGTGCATTTATTGGAATTTTTTTAGTGTGATGCGGAGAGTCGCTTACAGCGCCATCTTGTGGTTAGCAGAGGTTTTACCATATCCTCTTACTTTACCGTATTCGCTTTACAAAAAAAAAGTTATGCCCCACCCCCCTCCAGTCCAATGAATGTTAATAATATAAAGGTAAAATAAAAATAATAGAATTTATTGCAAAATTCTACCAAAAAAAAATTATAAATTTTGCATAATACAAAAGGTAGAATTCTCTCCTATAATGACATTTGGCAAAGGCTCAATGATTGGGGTATTTGTTTCCAGCTGCGCGGCCAAATCCGCTGGCGTCTCGCAGCCTCCATTATTAACATGTTGTGTTTGGAACGAGATTTGTATTTATATGTAAATTATCGCTCAGGATTTCCTATGAGATTTGGAGATTCATGTAAATGTACGACAGTCTGTCCCTGCTGCCTGTATAGAGGCGGGAACGTAATAGAAACAGGGTACAGGGTCCTACACATCAAATGTGGTCACTAATAAAGAGTTAATTATATCATTTAATATCAATAATCAATAATATCAAATACACAGATATTAATTCTAATGCAACTGTATTCAGCGCATAAATAAAACTGTCAAACCGTAACGTACCAACATAATACTGCATGGCCTGGGTGCCAAAGAGCGGCTCTGCACAGGCGACATGGGGCGTGTAGTAGCCTTAGCCCCCGAGCTCACAGGGGCTATTATATGCCCCAAGTAGCCTCTGCAGATAATTATCATATAAATCAAATAAAGTTTTAAAACATTGTATGAAAATAGTAAAAACTGCATAGAAATTAGGGATATTTGGGGAATCTACCATTAGGATTTACCCCCAGATGAAGGCTGCAAACCAGCCGAAATGTACGTCGGGGCGGTTGTCATCCCGGTGCAGTGGTGTTGTCCATATGTGTATCCATCTTCTTTGCTAGGAACTTCTTCTGGTATTCTCATGTAATTTATACTCATACACACTATTGTGCTTTTCCCATTTATACCATTGGATTTCTTATGGCCATAGTTGCCAATTATACTATGATATTTTCATGATATACCGTATATACACGAGTATAAACCGAAACCCCTAATTTCAACACAAAAAAACTGGGAAAACCTATTGACTCGAGTATAAGCCGAGTTAGGGTTTTTGAGCACAGATTTTGTGTTGAAAAACTAGGCTTATACTCGAGTATATAAGGTAAGTGATTTCACATCCTGCTGCCTGGTATACAACCCTCTTTGTGTCCCATTCAGGACAATTTAAAAAAACAACAACAATGTATTATTTTTTATTAATAAAGTATTTTTCTGATTACATCAATTTTTGTTTGTATTATTTAACTATCTTTATTGGCGTTTTTTCAACCCTTCCACGAAGGGATGTACAATTAGTTTGATTTACAAAGTAAGTAGATTCCTGATGGTAGATTTCCTCTTAAGGTCCAGCATTGAGCAGGATCTCTTGATAAAAGCAATCGGTGGATTCCCTAGCTCCCCCTTATGTTGTTTAACCCCTCATATTGTGTCCCCTCTCATCTCCCCCTCATACTGTGGCCCCCTCTCATCTCCCCTCATATTGTGGCCCCCTCTCATCTCCCCCTCATGCTGTGGCCCCTCTCATCTTCCCCTCATATTCTTTCCCCTCATGTCTCCCTCATATTGTGGCTTCTTATGCCCCCCCTTATGCCTTCATCTTCCCCTCATATTGTGGCTCTTATGTCTTCCCTTATATTGTGGCCTCATCTCCCCCTCATAATGAGCCCCCTTTCATCTCCCTCTCATATTGTGTCCCCCCGCTCATCTCCCCCTCATGTTGTGGCCCCTTTCATCTCCCTCTCATATTGTGTCCCCCCTCTCATCTCCCTCTCATATTGTGTCCCCCCTCTCATCTCCCTCTCATATTGTGACCTCGCTCTCATCTCCCCCTCATGTTGTGGCCCCTTTCATCTCCCTCTCATATTGTATCCCCTCTCTTATCTCCCCCTCATATTGTGGCCGCCCCTCATCTCCTCCTTATATTGTGGCCCCTTATCTACCCCTCATATTATGGCCCCTATCCTCTCTCCCTCATATTGTGGCCCCTTTCCTCTCTCCCTCATATTGTGGCCCCTCTCCCTCATATTGTGGCCCCTCTCCTCTCTCCCTTATATTGTGGACCCTCTCCCTCATATTGTGGCCCCTCTCCTCTCTCCCTCATATTGCGGCCCCTCTCCTCTCTCCCTCATATTGTGGCCCCTCTCCTCTCTCCCTCATATTGTGGACCCTCTCCCTCATATTGTGGCCCCTCTCCTCTCTCCCTCATATTGTGGACCCTCTCCTCTCTCCCTCATATTGTGGCCCCTCTCCCTCATATTGTGGCCCCTCTCCTCTCTCCCTCATATTGTGACCCCTCTTCTCATCTCCTCCTCATACTGTGACCCTCTCATCTACTCCACATATTTTGGCTTCTCCTCTTCCCATCGTATTGCGACCCCCTCATATTGTTGTCCCCTCATGTTCAGTTATTATAAAAGAAGAGCTTCAGGAACTTCTTAGTAGGACATGTCTGCTATCAGTAAAACTGATGGTAGATGTCTTTTAAACTGTGGAGTCCAGAGGTGTAGAAGTTCTGGGATATACCCCCCTCCGCCCCCAAACAGTGGTGGGCTAGTCTCAGCCTATTCACCTATTACAATGCGCATGCATGGGAGGCCTCAAACACATTCATGTCATTGAATCCTCTCCACTCAGTTTTACATATGTTGCGGTTACCATTAGAGATGAGAAAAATAATTTGGGGAACCTAAACATCAGCAGTATAAAGGCTCATTGGTGCTTTAAATTGCCCCAAACAACCTGACAGGTTCCCTTTAAGTTCTGCCTCTCTAGGATGGTGATGGGACATAGTCGAGCCGTTTTTTTCCATTCTATCACTACTCTCCATGGAACATTTGCTCACGACGAGACACAGACAAAGGCCAGACGACCAGAAAACCCCAAAATGATATCCCATGGGTTCAGTTAAACCAAAATATTCTTCCAGTATGGGCAGAACAATGGAGCCCTGGAGTCATGATGAACACAGGGATCCACCATCCTGACATGGAGCATAGAAGTCCATAAGTCTGTTATGATAAGGCCCCATGTTTGGCTGTGGAGGAATGCTATTATTTCATGGTGGGAAGTTGGAGGCTCCAGGAATTTCCCATTTCGTGGTGAATGCCAGTCAAACATCTCCCCCCAGCTGGAAGCTTCAGATAGTATAATCATGTTGACTTCAATACGGCAATAAGCCACTTGTAATTTTCCATGGCAGTAGCTGTAGCCACACGTGATGGGAATTGTTTTTTACACTGTACATTTTTATCAGTAAAGGAAACAAAGAACAAGGCCTCTTATTTTTCCCTGCCGATGTGGGCTCACCCTCCAAGGGATACATAACATTTGTGTTGGAACTGATAACCAAACTTGTTCAAAAAAATTCTCATTCCTTAAAGTCAACCATTATTTTTTTAAAAGAACAATTCATGAAAAACTGATACCATGTGAAGGACCATAGAGGGCTGAGTGTGGACCACCAGAAGGAGTTCAAGGATGGTTAGGAGCTTCTTGTGGTGGACAAGCACTGAAATCACAAAAAATCTGAAATCAAGCTAAAAGTATGAGGACAATTAGGTCCTACTTAGTGCAACATCCCCCACCGGGGCCTAGCCTTTTCTCGGGGCCTGGAGTCAGCCGGGGCCCGCAGTACCTGAGTGGCTGGCGGTTGCGGCCTAGGCACGCTAGTGTCACTGTGCTTGGTATGGGGGAACCGGAGGGCTGTCCTACAGCCTGGCAGGTCTCCAGCAGGGTGGTGTTGGCAAGAAATGATGAGGGAGAGGCTGTTATAGCGGATCTCCCTGGGGCAACCCTTTGGTGTCTAGAGTATGAGTCTCTGTGTGGTGGACAGGGTGCCCGTGATGGTGACAGCCGTAGTAGCAGGGACCAGACGGAGGCAGAGGTTGAACAAAAACAACTTACAGTTCTTTATTGGAACCGACAGGAACAGTTGCAACGTGCCTTAACAGGATGGTGGAATGCTGGAGATGTAGTTGGAGGGAGCCACAGGATGGAGATCTTCAGCCTGAATGCAAAGGGCAGGCCGGGAGATAGCTGTGTCCTAAAAGGCTGCTTCAGCTTGTCCTGGGTTGCTTCAGATATCACCCTTGAAGGTAGGATGATATCCATTTCTCTCACTAACTAACTCACTACACTGTTCAGGCAGGGAGCTGAGCTCTCCTGCTCTGGTCTGGTGTGCTGGCTGCACTGACTCTTCTGAGTCTCTAATCCACTGACTACAACTACTCTCAGTCTGAACTAGACTGGAACTGAGTTCTAGAACTTTCCTAACCAGGGGTTTTATTACTCCCACTGGTCAGGTGGTGGTTCCTCCTCCAATTGCATCCCAGCTTACATTACATTAGGATAATACATGTGATTGGCTGACACATATTACATCACATAAAGCAGGCAGACTCTACCGCTGCAGTGTTCCCCTGTGTTATGTAGTGACCTGCTGTGAGGTTGATCAGACCCTACACAGGTTGCAAGCTACATGGTGGGACGTATTCGCAACAACCCCTCTACCTTGCATCGGCAGGGATGTTGCACTACCCTGTGTGGTCTAGGGTTGAAATTGGTGGCTACATCTAGAAGTCATATCTGGGATCTACCTTTAGCTCGAGGCCTAAATTGTTTGGTCTCCTGAATGGTTTGGTCTGGAGTCTGTATAAATTAAGGGATTTGACATTTGCAGTAATTAAGGGGTCTGGTCTGGGGGTCTGTACTAAGTAAAGAGTCTTGTCTGGGGTCTGTACCAATTAAGGGGTCTGCTCAGGAGTCTGCAGTAATCAAGGGATCTGGTCTGGGGGTCTCTACCAATTAAGGGGTCTGCTCCTGGGGTCTGTACTAATAAAGGGGGCAGTACTAATGAAGGGATCTGATCTGGAGTTTCTACTAATTATTGGGTCTGTATAAATTAAGGGATTTGACATTTGCAGTAATTAAGGGGTATGGTCTGGGGGTCTGTACTAATTAAAGAGTCTGGTGTGGGGTCTGTACCAATTAAGGGGTCTGGTCTGGAGTCTGCAGTAATTAAGGGGTCTGGGGGTCTATACTAATTAAAGAGTCTGGTCTGGGGGTCTGTACTAATTAAGGGGTCTGGTCTAGGAGTCTTTACTAATTAAGGGGGCTGTACTAATTAAGGGGTCTGGTCTGAGTGTCTGTAATAATTAAGGGGGCTGTACTAATGAAGGGGTCTGGTCTGAGGGTTTGTAATAATTAAGGGGTCTGGGGGTCTTTACCAATTTAGGGGAATGGTCTGAAGTCTGTCCTAATTAAGCGGTCTGGTTTGGGGGTCTGTACAAATGAAGGGGTCTGCTTCTAGGGTCTTTACTAATTAAGGGGTCTGGTCTTGACTCTGTACTAATTAAGAGGTCTGGTCTGGGGTCTTTACCAATTAAGGGGTCTAGCCTAGGGTCTGTACTAATTAAAGGGGCTAGTCTGGGGTCTTTACAAATTAAGGGGTCTGGTCTTGAGTCTGTACTAATAAAGGGGTCTGGCCTGGGGTACGTACTAATTAAGGGGTCTGGTCTGGGGGTCTTTAATAATTAAAGTGAGCTGGGTCTGGAGTCTACACTATACCAGGAGTCTGCACTTATTTAGGAGTCTAATCTGGACTCATGATTCTCGCTGCCTTTATAAATATGTCTCTGGGAAAGCTGGATGACATCTAGTAAGTCATTTTAGCCTCCTAATGGAATATTATCAAACTTTCCTAGACTTCTAAATGACAAATCTGTCATTCGCCATGACTGTGCCTCAGCCTAACTAAGCAACTTTGACATACAGGGTTTTGGGAAAGCAGAATGGCTGCACTGTCCTTGTAGAAGGGGAGGCCGTGGTGATGAGGGATCTGCGCTCGCCGCGGTCCTGACTAAAGCTGAAGCTTCGGATGAATTGTAAATGACTGTGGCATCTGTTACACCACAAGCTCCCTCAGACGCTCTTCCCCTGGGGTCTTTCCGAAATAGTCGGCTTTATCTCAGTACATTTCCACTCTCAGATTTACGTTACATAAATTAATCTCTGCAGAGAAGGTTTGTATTTTGTCTATGAAATCTGGACTTGATATTAGCTGAGTCGTCACAATGTCCATTTCTGCAGAACGCTGAGTAATCCGGGAAATGTTCTTGCTGTCAATATCCACATGACATAAAGGGTGATGGTAGTGATCCCTGGTTATATAGGGGGACCGGGAATGAGTTTTAAAGTGCTGCCCCGTGTTCAAAGTAGTTGTAAAAGTATTAGATCCCTCATATCACAGAGTTCGCCATAACAGACCTGGGAACATTTAGCAAATGTTGCAAATTTGCATCTGAAACAAAATGAATCATAGTCAACCGCTCCAAATTCAGCCCCATTGGTCCACCCTTATCCAGGGCCAGAGGGGCATGAGCCCCGGGGCCCCCCATCAGTGAGCAGGACTAAGGGACCCCCACCATCCTGCCTGCCTCCATGAAGAGGTGTGTATGAAGAGGTTCTGTGGCAGTAGAGGTGTGTAAGAAGAGGTTCTGCAGCAGCTGTGATGTGTATGAAGAGGTTCTGTGGCAGCAGAGGTGTGTAAGAAGAGGTTCTGCGGCAGCTGTGGTGTGTATGAAGTGGTTCTGTGGCAGCTGTGGTGTGTATGAAGTGGTTCTGTGGCAGCTGTGGTGTGTATGAAGAGGTTCTGTGGCAGCTGTAGTGTGTATGAATTGGTTCTGCGGCAGCTGTGTGTATGAAGAGGTTCTGCGGCAACTCAGGTGTGTATGAAGAGGTTCTGTGGCAGCTGTGGTGTGTATGAAGTGGTTCTGTGGCAGCTGTGGAGTGTATGAAGTGGTTCTGTGGCAGCTGTGGTGTGTATGAAGTGGTTCTGTGGCAGCTGTGGAGTGTATGAAGTGGTTCTGTGGCAGCTGTGGAGTGTATGAAGTGGTTCTGTGGCAGCTGTGGTGTGTATGAAGTGGTTCTGTGGCAGCTGTGGAGTGTATGAAGTGGTTCTGTGGCAGCTGTGGTGTGTATGAAGTGGTTCTGTGGCACTTCGATTCAAAGTCTAAATCCACAGAGATAGGAGTGTAATACCAGCTCTGCCTGTAGTGGGCGCTGCAGGAGAAATAAACAGCTACCACAAGAGTCGATCAGTCGGATCTGACTATTGTGCAGATGTTGAGTAATTCTGAGAGAATATTAATTACTATTACTATTACTTACTATTCCATTTTAACATGTTCTTGTCAACAATTTGAAATAACCTAGAAACAGAGCCACACCTGTCTGTAGCTGAATTGGAGCTGTAATACCGCACATAACCTGTAGACAGATGTGGTGCTATTCTTATCCTATATCCACCATGTTTTAATACGTAGTGGACATCCTGTTCTGAAGATACTGGGGCACATTTACTTACCCTGTCCCTGCGCGATCCCTGATCCGGACTGTCCGACGAGGATGAACTCTAAACAGTGATTGGAACCGGGGTTCAGTGTGATTGTCCAGCGAATGATGGCGCAAAGAGGAAAAGGAAGGAAAGGCAGTCCAATATTCCTTGCTAGTAAAGAAAAATCCGTAGGTTTTTCCTCTGCCTCTATATCATTCGGACATATAACTATCTAGGTCAGTGATGGCTAACCTATGACACGCGTGTCAGTGCTGACACGCGTAGCCATTTTCACTGACACACGGCTGCCTGAGAGTTAAGTTTCATCCTACATGACCAGGTGCAGTAGCCGGGAGGCTGAGAGATTGCACTGAGCTTCCAGCACTCCCCCCTCCTCCTCCTCCTCCCCTGGGCCGGCACCTCCCCATGAGTGAGCTGTGCCTAGTGTCTCCAGTCAGCACAGGTATCAGCATGGGGCACAGCAGGAGAGGTGACACGGCCATACACCCAGGAGGCTCCTCTGCAGCTCCTGACAGTTGTGGGGGGGGGGGAAGATGGCAGCACAGTCAGAGGCCACATCACTGCTGCCTTGTGTGATGTCCCTGCAGCTGCCACCTCTACACTGACCAGCTCCAGAGCAGGGACCAGGGAGGACAACCACTCTCATCATGTAGTAAGTAAGGTCAGTGCACTGTATGATAGAAGACAGTCATCAGGGCTTGTGTGTCAGTTTTGTGATGTACAAGCCCTGAAATAATCGCAACGCCTTGAAAATCTCCAGACATTGCGATTATTTTGCTCCTCACACCTTCTCCATGCCAAGAGGGCATGAGGGATATGCAGACAGCGGTGCCTGCGCCCTTGCTATAACCTGTGAACTTTCATGACAGAAAGTTCACAGGTTACTAAGCATTTCCACACCTGTCTGATTGTAACCGATCTATTACAATGTGCGATTTGCACATAGTAATAGATGATTGGGAAAATCCCCATATACTCCCATACTGTAGTATGGCAGTACATGGTAGGATCAATCAGGCAACCTACGGTTAAAGTACCCTAGAAGTTAAATAGTATACATATTTGTTATTTAAACTATAAATATCACAAAATTATGTTTTTTTGTCAAGGTGACACACCACCCGAGTTATGCTCGTTTTTTTGGCAAATTTTGACACACCAAGCTCAAAAGGTTGCCCATCACTGATCTAGGTAAATGTCAAGGTATAGCCAGTGAAAACAGTACCTTTGGTAAGGTGGGAATGAGGTTAATAAAAGCCCTCACGTTCTCAAGCAGATCCATCCTTGTGATACGATTGTTAGTCCGCTCACGGGACGCAGCGAGCAGCTGTGTTGGTCTCTTTTCCTTCCGGCTCAGAAACCGAGCGACCGCTCTTTTTCGTTCCACCTCGATCCAGAAACGTGTATATAGAACGAAATACAAAGCAATAGTGTAGCACAGCTTTGATTGAAGACAGTAATCTTTAATTTTTATACTCACAATGATAGGAATTAAAAAGGCCTTAAGTAAAAAAATCTTTAAATAAAAGAATTCTCATGCACATTCGGCGGTAGTTGCCCGACTTGAGTTTCGCCATTAGCGGCTTCTTCCAGGGCTAGACTGGAAGAAGCCGCTATTGGCGAAACTCGAGTCGGGCAACTACCGCCGAATGTGCATGAGAATTCTTTTATTTAAAGATTTTTTTACTTAAGGCCTTTTTAATTCCTATCATTGTGAGTATAAAAATTAAAGATTACTGTCTTCAATCAAAGCTGTGCTACACTATTGCTTTGTATTTCGTTCTATATACACGTTTCTGGATCGAGGTGGAACGAAAAAGAGGATGAACTCTGCCGCGATTTGTGTTGCGTCAAAGCCGGCGTGTTTGCGACACAAAACGATCGTGTTCGACACAATCTCCGATCCCCGAAAAGTCGGGAAAACTGACGAAAATGTGGCTGCCGGACACTTTAGTAAATAAGCCCCATTGTTGTTTAAAAATGGGTGAGGGCAGACTTCAAAGTAAAAAAATTAAGTAAAACCCCTTATTTTTGGAGAAACGTGGGTAGCTGAGTTAGGAAATACCTTTTCAGAACCCATTCAGTACTTTTTAGTTACAACCAGGGGGATCCGACTGTCTCGTTTCAGATCAGATGAGCTGATTTTTAAAATCACAACCAGCTTTCTGAGTCGGACAGAACCAGGGCAGAGAGCCGGCTCCCATCCCTTGGCTGCTGCAGCGGAGCACATGAGGTTTCAGCTCCTGTACTCCATTGCTCTCTGTCCATCACAGAGATGATGGTGGATGCGGCAGAGACGACATGTGATGGCACGTCCGCCTGCACCAGTTCAAAGGTGCAGTGGCCTGTGGCTGGAGATGACCCGGCCAGGAGGACTGTGATGTCACCACGCGTCACCTGCGACCCAGTTCTGACGTCCATGTAAAGAAGGCACAGAGGGAATAAGTATGTACTAAGTAAGTACTGAGCTGGGTACTGGTAGTGTTTTTATATACTGAGCTGGTGCTGCATTTATTTCCTGAACTGGGTTCTGGAGCTGCATTTATTTACTGATATCGATTCTGGTGCTGCATTTTTTCTTCTAATCTTAGTTCTAGTGCTTTCTTTTAATACCATTTGCTACTGAGCACAGGCTGCTGTGGGGCATCAGTGTGACTAATGGCTACTGAGGGCATTATTGTGACTATTGGGGGCATCAGTGTGACTACTGGCTACTGAGGGCATTCTTTTTACTGCTGGCAACTGGGGGCATCACTGTGACCACTGACTACTGGGGGCATCACTGTGTCTGCAGGATCCTGGGGGTACCACTGTGTCTACAGGATACAAGGAGCATCACTGTGACTATTGGGGGCGTCAGTGTGACTACTGGCTACTGAGGCCATTCTTGTGATTGTGGCATCACTGAGACTGCTGGCTACTGGGGGCATCACTGTGACTGCTGGCTACTGGGGGCATTATTGTGACTATTGGGGGCATCAGTGTGACTACTGGCTACTGAGGGCATTCTTTTTACTGCTGGCAACTGGGGGTATCACTGTGACCACTGACTACTGGGGGCATCACTGTGTCTGCAGGATCCTGGGGGCACCACTGTGTCTATAGGATACAAGGAGTATCACTGTGACTATTGGGGGCATCAGTGTGACTACTGGCTACTGAGGCCATTCTTGTGATTGTGGGCATCACTGAGACTGCTGGCTACTGGGGGCATCACTGTGACTGCTGGCTACTGGGGGCATCACTGTGTCTACAGGATACTGGCAGTATTACTGTGACTATTGGGGGCAGGCACTTGGGCTACTGGGGGCAGGCACTGTGGGACAAGCACAGTGTCTATTGGCTACTGAACACAGGCACTGTGACTAATGACTGCTGTGTGGCTGGTGCTGCTTTGGATGGCTGTAACAATTTACTACAGTGTGGGGTCATTGTGAACCATTTGCAGGCACTGTAACTATATTGGCTACTATTTGGTGGGCACCATTACTAATTTGCCGACTATGGGAGCAATGTTACTATATTCGCTACTTTGTTTGGACACTGTTACTGTATTGTTGATTGCAAGGGGAATGTTACTACATTGGTTATTGTGGGGAAATAATTATGGTCACTAGGGGAAAAATACAACAGTATTAGGTTTGTGATAAGTAGATAGAGGAAATGATGATGAAGGGAGGAACCTACATTTTTTTTTTTGCTAGGGAGGAGTTGTGGCTGGAAGAAGCTGAAATGGCAGCCAGGTAGAAGAAGAAAGTGAGTCCTCTGAACAGATGTCATGGCACTCCATACTGAATATTTACACTGAGCTTGGTTCTATTTTTATGTACAGAGCTTGGTTCTAGTGCGGCATTTATTTACTGATCTCTGTTCTGGTGCTGTATTTTGTCTTCGAACCTTGTACTGTTAAAATTTTTAAAACCCCCCCCCCCCCGCCTGTCGATTACAACCCTAGTAGCAAGAATTGGCTTTTGCTCCCCCTTCTCCATATACAACCTTGTATTTACACTTGTAATTACAGAGGAAACTGAAGTAAATCTATGACTCTATGTTACTGTTAATCTCTCCGCTTGTTACGAGCAACTTTAATCAGAACGGTTTTATAATTTCCCAGGACGGTTTATGCCACGTCTTTCCCAGGAGGGAGGCTGTGAATAAGACTCTCGTTTACTTAGTGTTCATTAATAAAATCCTGCAGCTAATAATCCTGGGGCAACATATGACTGACCTTATGTCTCTACTCATGTGGAGCCTTCAAAGAGTCTCCAAATTATTCTCCATTCATATGACTTTAACACGGAAAGGCAATGCCCGATTCATATATATATATAACAGGCATTAAATTGTAATTGTTAATGAACTAATACAATTTAATAGTCATTTGGAAAAACGGACTCATTAACATGTCGTAAAAGTCATGAACATGTCTCCATGGAATCTCCAATAATTTTGCGAAGGGAACGAGTCGTGTCCTACGAGCCCGGATACTTCTTCAGGTGGACACATTTGTGGTTGGGAAGGGTGGATTTCCTATCGGTTAGACCCAAACTCCTTTTGGCTCTGATGAGATATCTGACTGAAATGTTATAAGAGGTGGTTTAAAGGGAACCTGTCACCAGGAGACTCATTTTTAGCACTCCGCCAGTCCCCACAGAGCATAGTACATACACTGCCAAAGTGTTTTTGTATTAAAAATTGGTTTTACAAAAAAAAAGATATGTTATATTGTACCTTTCATTAGCATCTGCTGTGTGACTAGGCAGTTGCCAATTGGGAGGAACTGGAAAGGAGCAGTTTCCCCCCCACCCTTGGGAAACTACTCCTCCATGTGACCTTTTCAAATATATGAAAACACCCATCACTTGGCTTAGCGACGCCCCCTGCTCCTCTACAGCCAATCCCAAGTGAGGGGAGTTATTCATATATTTGAAAAGGTCACATGTTTCCCAAGGGTGGGGGGGAACTGCTCCATTCCAGTCCCTCCCATTAGGCAACTGCCTAGTCACACAGCAGATGCTAATGAAAGGTACAATATAACATATCTTTTTTTCTGTAAAACCTATTTTTTATACAAAAACACTTTGGCAGTGTATGTACTATGCTCTGTGGGGACTGGGGGAGTGCTAAAAATGGGTCTCCTGGTGACAGGTTCCCTTTAAGGTTTTAGAAGGTTTTCACGTTCTAGAGTGTGGACCTCATAAGAATCAGTTTATTCAACATGGGTAAGGTAGTTAAGAAGACGCTTTTCATTCTTATCTCCAATTTCTCAAAAATCAGGTTGAACTTTCCTCTCTAGTTATAAAGGCTTATGTGACCAACCAATGATGAGTCCACGGGAGTTAAAATTTTAGTATTTTGAGGAAGGAGAAGTTTGTTCATCATTGTGACTTGTACTATGTACTAAGGACTTCTCAGCTCTACAACTCAAACCAGATTCACACATACGGCATGTTGTGTTGTGTTGAGATGAAACACGTGAGATTTGAGGGTCTCTAGAACATGGAGAAGACTCAGTAGTGTTTCACTGGCTCTATTAGGCTAAAGAACATTTTTGGTTTTGCACTTCTAGTTAATGTTTCTCGTCAGATGTCTACATTATAAGACCAAAAACAACTGAAATGTATTAAGAAGTCTGAGAAGAAGTGAATTACAAAGAAGTAAAGGACAAATTATCAGTTTAATTGGTTGTAGAAGAAGAATTTATTTTTCACTACAAAGACTTGAATGGCAAACGTTACAGGAATCTTCCATTCTTCTATTAATTCACTCAACCAACATGTCATGAGACCCCAATTGATAAGGTCACAGGCAGGGCTGGCGGCAGCACTGGGCATACCTAGGCAAGTGCCGGGGCCCAGAGCAGCTGTTGGGTCGCCCACATAAACCTGTAGGAATCCATGGGGGTAAGGGGGGCTATATCTAATGAATTTGTAACCACAGGGGGGCTGTTTGGTGGGATAAACTAGGGAATATCTTAAGGTACAGGGACTGTTTTAGTTGCCTCCACTTGAATTCACTGCAAAAGGGCCCACAAAGGTTCTGTCGCCCAGTGGCCTACTGAAACCTGGAGCCGACCCTGGTCACAGGCAGTGCTAAGACGGTACCAATTCTTTTGGCCTTGGTATTTCTTCAAATTTTAGTTGAAATGTTTAGGTGGCGATTGTAACAAGTCAGAATTTGTATTCTTTAGATGGGGTCTTCTAGATCAGTTTAGACAGTATGGGGGATATCTTCTATGGGGTTTCCGTCTTTTTTGTGGTACTCCCAACGACTGTTCTCCTTTCCAACCAATTTATTAGTGGTCAGCACCAAAAAAATGTGATTTTCCGCTTCCTCTAACTGGTTTTCATGATGTGGAAACTACGGCACAAAATTAAAATGTGTCTTTTTAAATTTTTTGGGGACTAGAACAAAAGAAATTTGTTCTAGCAGAATAGAAACTTTCACTTGGAAGTCTTAGCTCTCCACCTGTGGAAGTTCGGGTGCTGATAATCTGGAGGTCACAGTTGGCTCCGTTCTCTGGCTACTATTACAGGGGCCGACCTAAAATGAAGTCCTCAAAGCGTTGGTGATTGATCCTCATCACATCCTCGGCAACGAATGAATAGGTAGAAGACTAATGTGGGGTACCATGTTATAAGTTAAGGTTCCAGTTGTTCAAACGATAAAGACCAGGGTGAAGTTTTGTTGAAGCACAGAATAGCTTTAGCCTCTACCTATGATTCAATCTGTATGTATTTTTGGACAAAAAGCAAACTAGAGGTGTCCCAGTGGACTTCCATGAGGCAGGTTCCACAACACCTCAGCAGAAAATCCATTAAGTTAATAACATGGATCGAGTTTTTCAGCGACATCATCTGTTTGTTCCAACAAAATCCTTTAAACTGGATGCAGGTGCTGGCACATCTGGCCCATTGCAATTTGTGGTAATGGAGAACAGCTTGTATTGTTAGGCAGAGACGTATAATAGAACGCCACGGACGGCTTATTCTGGGTTCTGCACGAGTTATAATCTAGGGCAACTGCAAAAAAAAAGCCAGTCCTGTACATCATGTGCCACATAATAATATTCCTACTTCAGTCCCATCTTAAAGGGGACGTATCACACACAACAACTCTTCTTATTCTTTCATTGGTGTCAATTCTCTTAATATTTTCTCCAAATCGGTGCCATATAAGTAGGTTCACCTCTGACGGGTGGGTATTCAGGGCTTTGTTGGGAATGGAGAATTTTTTTTTAATATTCATTAGTTTAGAAAAAATCTTTAAAATTACAAAAAAAAATAAAACTATTTCTGTTCATTTACTTACCCGGACACTGGAGTTGACAGAAAGTGCATTGTCCGGCGATAATGCACTGTGCTGCGATTCACTAAGATCGTGCGCCCGATATCCTGCATGTGTCACTTCCCCGCTCAGGTCCGCCGGGGTTCACCTTCCTCTTCCTGGTGCATGTAAGTGCTTGGGCTTGCGACACAATTTGAAAGTTAAATCCCGCGCTCAGTCTGAATCAGTCAGACAGTCCGGCGGCACGCCCCCTAATTTGTGTGGCATGCAACTGCGCAAAAAATCACGTGCGCCAAAATCCTGGCGCAGACACTTGTTAAATACTTGTCCAAGCCGTGCAATCCCCGAAAACGGCAAACAGTCCATGTAAGCGCGCTCCGTGACCCTTAGTGAATGAGTCTCATAGTGCCATAAAGTAAGATAAGATAATTCTTTATTAGTCCCACAGTGGGGAAATTTACATTCACGTTATATACTATATATATATGTTCTAATTTTTGCAGGAAATTATAGCATTGTATGGACTATGTATTTCACTAACCATTACTACTGGATATATATACACTCACCGGCCACTTTATTAGGTACACCATGCTAGTAACGGGTTAGACCCCCTTTTGCCTTCAGAACTGCCTCAATTCTTCGTGGCATAGATACAACAAGGTGCTGGAAGCTCCTCAGAGATTTTGGTCCATATTGACATGATGGCATCACACAGTTGCCGCAGATTTGTCGGCTGCACATCCATGATGCAAATCTCCCGTTCCACCACATCCCAAAGATGCTCTATTGGATTGAGATCTGGTGACTGTGGAGGCCATTTGTGTCCAGTGACCTCATTGTCATGTTCAAGAAACCAGTCTGAGATGATTCCAGCTTTATGACATGGCGCATTATCCTGCTGAAAGTAGCCATCAGATGTTACAGGGTACATTGTGCTCATAAAGGGATGGACATGGTCAGCAACAATACTCAGGTAGGCTGTGGCGTTGTACCAAGGGGCCCAAAGAGTGCCAAGAAAATATTCCCCACCATGACACCACCACCACCAGCCTGAACGGGTGATATAAGGCAGGATGGATCCATGCTTTCATGTTGTTGACGCCAAATTCTGACCCTACCATCCGAATGTCGCAGCAGAAATCGAGACTCATCAGACCAGGCAACGTTTTTCCAATCTTCTACTGTCCAATTTCGATGAGCTTGTGCAAATTGTAGCCTCAGTTTCCTGTTCTCGGCTGAAAGGAGTGGCACCCGGTGTGGTCTTCTGCTGCTGTAGCCCATCTGCCTCAAAGTTCGACGTACTGTGCGTTCAGAGATGCTCTTCTGCCTACCTTGGTTGTAACGGGTGGCGATTTGAGTCACTGTTGCCTTTCTATCAGCTCGAACCAGTCTGCCCATTCTCCTCTGACCTCTGGCATCAACAAGGCATTTCCGCCCACAGAACTGCTGCTCACTGGATGTTTTTTCTTTTTCGGACCATTCTCTGTAAACCCTAGAGATGGTTGTGCGTGAAAATCCCAGTAGATCAGCAGTTTCTGAAATACTCAGACCAGCCCTTCTGGCACCAACAACCATGCCACGTTCAAAGGCCTCAAATCACCTTTCTTCCCCATACTGATGCTCGGGAGAACTGCAGGAGATTGTCTTGACCATGTCTACATGCCTAAATGCACTGAGTTGCCGCCATGTGATTGGCTGATTAGGAATTAAGTGTTAACGAGCAGTTGGACAGGTGTACCTAATAAAGTGGCCGGTGAGTGTACATAGTCCATATAATGCTATAATTTACTGCACAAATTAGAATCTCCATGAGTTTGTCTGTCTTCAGCCTCTTCATCTTCCCACCTCTCCATAGATTTCTATGGGGAGCTGTAACCTGATCCCCCTGCGACCTTATGATATGACTTTCTAATCTTTGCTTATTTAATGTGAGCTGTCTGTGTTGCCTAAATGTCCCAATCTTGGAAATCCTCCGGAAACCAGTACAGGGGTGTAGTGACCCAACCAGAAGTGGCAGGGGTCATGAACCGTCACTTCCAGTACGTCATGAGTGATATCCCTGGGCATTTCTGATTGCACCCACCGACTGGGAGACCAACACAATGGTGGAACCGATGCTGTTTTTTGTTACTCTTAGGCTACATTCACACGAATGTATGCCTGCCGGACGTGTAAGTAGCATACTTCGACGTGATGGAGAGGAGGAGTGGTGTCCCCTCCCCTTTCCATAGCGATGTATTGCATACAGCGCCATAGCACAGGGAAAGATAGGACATGTCCTATCTTTTCCCAGTGTATAAAGTGGTACGGTGCCGGATGTGTGTGGCACCATATCGCTCTGTGCGCCCATTGCCAGACTATGTGTGAATAAAGCCTCACCCGACACTCGGGGGGGGGGGGTTCCTAGAATTTCGTGAAAAACCCTTTAAGTGTGAACAATTCAAGATGTTTGGAGATGTTTTGCACATGATTAACCACTATACTGCCCATGTAATGATGCCATCTACAATGCCCATACTCCCCTCTATGATGGGGAGCTGTAATGCCTCCACTTGGATGTACTCTGTAGATGCACAGTGAGTGTTGTATGTACCACATTACACGTAAAGGCCCCCCCCCCCTGCCATGGAGAAGCAAATCTCTGGTTTCATCGCCGTCACCCGTGCAGCAGTTGATGAGATTGAGCAGATGGCGAGGAATTACGTGACATCCTGCCAAGTCCGTCTACGCTGGGCACGTGAAGGCGGGGACCTAGTGCCGAGTCCGGATGATAGAGTAGGTGTTACTCGCCCAGGGTAGAATGAAATGACTTTATGTTTTACGCACTTGCG
Organism: Engystomops pustulosus; assembly: GCF_040894005.1. Lineage (NCBI taxonomy): Eukaryota > Metazoa > Chordata > Amphibia > Anura > Leptodactylidae > Engystomops > Engystomops pustulosus. The sequence goes on from NC_092412.1 coordinate 246,297,082, forward strand.
CTCGCACCTCCCAGGTAAACCCATAGAGGAACGCTGGACGCGAAGTATACACAGCGACTCACGATGATTGATCCTCGGCAGGTGGAAGGTTCCCGCCACCATGTGCTCATTACAGCGCAGGATATCACTAACATATGGGATCTTATTGTTCTCCAGTACGAGACGCCATAAAATATACACAGCCAAGTACCAAAGCACCGAGGGGATTATAACATCACTCACACAGTACAGTAACACACAGCCAGGACTGACGCTGGACTTATGATATACGGCCTGTTAGTGAGAAATCACAGAACCCACTTACTACTAGACTCTCATTGTCATAGACGTATGTATGTCGCCAAAGACCTGGTATATTCATATTGTCCAAGAGGAAAGAACATACTACTACTATTATTACTACATGTAGTACCACTTGTCACCACCAGTCTCTCTGCAGAGAGTGGTCCCTGGACATAAGATCTTACACTTTACAAAATAAGTCTGCAATACTAGACCACTTTAGGGGACTTATTTTCCTTGTTTTAGCAATTGCAGAGGATCCCAGTAGTGCTGGTGCACCAGAGTGCTCCAAGTCCAGTTACAATCCTGGATTTTCACAGTAATCATTTGAAATCATTTACAGGCAGTCCCCGGGTTACCTACAAGATAGGTTCCATAGGTTTGTTCTTAAGTTGAATTTGTATGTAAGTTGAAACTGTATATTTTATAATTGTAGCTCCAGTGCCAATTGGAGTTTCAAAATTTTTTACTGTAATGGGAGCAAGGATTATCAATAAAGCTTCATTACAGACACCGTACAACTGATCATTGCAGTCTGGGACTATAGTAACATCCAGAGAGGTCACCAGAGGTCAGAGGGGCAGAGGGGTCCGTCTGTAACTAGGGGTCAGCTGTAAATCAGGTGTCCTTAAGTAGGGATCCTCCTGTAATTGATAGCATAGGGGCAATGAGGGTGAAGATGGGAGGGCGAGTGAATGCTCCTCACCCCTCCCCTTTCCATTAAAAGCCAGGCGGCCGTGACCATCGGTGCAGTGAGGCCGGGGCCAAAGACTTGTTTTGTGGTCATGATCTGCCTACAATTTGTGTGGTTTAATCAAGGCCACAACTATATATATATGGGATTAGTTTTGTCTCTATTTTGCCTCTGAATTATCACAGGTGTTTTTCGCAGCTATGATTACTTCAGTCATTTACCTAGCATGAATATGCGACTCTCCCTCACACCAGTAATACCTGCCAGTAAAGGGTTAAAAGCCCTCCCCATATCACCTAAAATTATCTGCCACTGAAGCACTGTACCTTAATGACAGCCATTTTTCTGCTATGCAAATGAGTAGACAAAGAGTCAACTTCTGAATAGAAGAGTCATGTTTCTCCTGAGCGGCCAGTGAATCACAACTCCTAATTTTTGACTGATCGCTCAGTGTCTCTTCAAATCTCAACCTGAGCAGACAGGAAGTCCTCTCCTAGTCCTTACCCGAATGATGTCCCTCTCACTGCATGGTGTTAGTGATGGGAAGTCTAGCTAGTTCATTAGACTGGGCTCACTAAAAAGCCGGCTCTTCTGGCTTCTGAACGTTTCCCTCTTAAATGTATAACAGGGAGTCTCAGTCCAGTCAGACACCCCTTCTCACACCACTTTTAATTTGATTTTGTGAGTTAAGGGGCGTGGGTACCCAATTAGGGGCGGGGCTCAACTCTCGTCATTCACATAAAAGAGCTGGTTCTTACAGCTGGGTTGTTCGCGAACATCACATAACTACATGGTGTATTTAGCAGTGAGCAATGTGTGGGGAAACTGCAGATCTTGTCACCCAGGGATCGGTGGAGCCAACAGTGGGCGGAGCCAACGTAGACAAAGGCACATAAAGTTGGGGAAACGATTTTATTGGTGGGAAGCGGCAGATGTAAGCTGGGACACCTGCACCGCACTTTTTAACAGAAGCTCAGTGGGGATTGGGGGTGGGTGGGTTGAGTAAGGTTTATTGCACCTGTTCTTGATGACAGGTTGCCTTTAAGAGACGCCTACCATCAGTTTTACTGATAGTAGACGTGTCCTGCTAAGACGTTCCTTTCTTTTATTGTAACTCTATACATCACAACGATATAGAGTTATAAAAATTATGCTGGGTGATCTCCGGCTACATCACCGGAGCACCTGAGAGTGCCTCGTCCTATAATTAATTCAGAAATTAAAATATGCATAAAATATTTGCATAATTTTTTACAACTCTATATTGTCGCGGCTCATCCGCACTTCTGTGCACTTGTCTGCAGGTTCCCCCTCCCTCTGCTGCAGAATATTTGTAAACATTGGATCATGTAGTGTAAACACTGGCTGAGCTCTGCTGCTCTAATATCCTGGAAATACACAGCCCTCGCTTGCTTTCTATTAAATATCAATGATGAACCTACAGCTCAAGGTGCTAGATGAGGCGCTCAGGGTGTGGGCACCCAGGCCATCACCCAGAGCAGAGTTTGCCAGACAGGTTGAGTGACTCAAGGTCTCCCCCTGCAGTCCTGCACAGCCAGGGACTATAGGAGGAGCACAAGGTGTGGACAGGGCTGGATTATCCTGCCTCATGATTATTTCTGTTCAAGGGGGCCCTGAAGGAAAACTACAATGACAATCCACATTTCCCCTCCTACTGTAAACCGTATTGATATCGTCAAGATGCCAAAACGATTGAAAGCTGAGCAAGCAGCAATAAGTTGCTGTGTCGGTACTTTGTGATAAATAAGTGGGTATTTGGCCTCTAAAGGGTTCGCCATCACTGCTCTATATAGTTACTTAGATGGATATGATGTAGTTGGTAGAAGGTAGATAAAAGACTGATGATAGATAGCTATAAGATAGATATATCTATTTATATGAGTATATGATTGATGATATGTATGAGACAGATAGATATGAGATGGATTGTTATCAGATAGATACATATGAGATAGATGGAAGATAGATAGATAGATAGATAGATAGATAGATAGATAGATAGATAGATATGAGATAGATGGAAGATAGATAGATAGATAGATAGATATATAGATAGATAGATAGATAGGAGATAGATAGATAGATATATAGATATGAAATAGATAGATATGAGAGATAGATATGTACTAGATATAGAGATCAGTTTGAATTCTAGGAAATTTCTGTTTCTATACTACCACCTGGTGTCCATATTTAGTACTACAGTGACTACTTTGATTTTCTGACTATATTATTAAATCTTACAGAAAATCTATCCTTAGAAGAGGACAACATTTTTGAAAATGGACACATTTATGGAAAATAAAACTATTGTTGATACAGGCGTTCCCCTACTTAAGAACACCCGACTTACAGATGACCCCTAGTTACAAACGGACCTCTAGATGTTGGTAATTACTGTACTTTAGCCAGGGGCGTAACTAGGAGAGGCTGGGCCCCATAGCAGATTTCTGCATGGGGCCCCCCTTCCCCTTAAAATATATATATATGGCAGGCACAGGTCGGGCGCGCTGGAGAGGAGGAGAGGTGAGCGCGGCTCACCCCTCCCCTCTCCATAGAGAATAGAGCCGCATGGTCGTTCTTACGGCCATAGATTGAGCACGCTCTATCTCTTTTGCTCGAAACAGTGAGTACTCGTTGTGCTCACCGTGCCGAGCCCTGGCGTATAGAAGCTTATGGGGGAAGTATATCCGGCAGCAAATCTGCGGCCAGATATACGTCCCCCATATGTTCTTGGGAAGGTACCCCTATACAGACATGTTTATACAATTACACACATTTATACACTGATATATACACACCTTTATATACACACATAAAGTTCTACTCTCGTATACTCACACCCATATACATACAAGCATTCACTTATACACACACATTTATGCACTCCTATACATTTATACACTAATACACAGAGTATATACAAACTCATACAGTATACACATTATATACATATAATACATTTACAATACACACACATATATATATATAAATATATATATACATATATACATACATACACAAATACAGTATACACTGACCATATATACACATACATGCAGGATAAAAACACCATATACACACATGCTGCATATACATACAGAATATACACATACATTCAGTATATACAGCATACATACTTACCACATACAAAAACACACATCATATATATATATATATATATATATATATATATATATATATATATATATGTATATATATATATATATATATATATATATATATATATATATGCTAATATAAATATATGCATGTAAAAATACAGTATTTGCTTCAATGCATTTATACACAGTATATACATGTATACATAGTAGATGCATATATACATAGGATTTACATTATATATATATATATATATATATATATATATATATGGAATATGCATAAACAGTAATATATTTATGTATACACACACACTATATATACAATATATACACATATACACACATATACACACTATACATACAATATATACACATATACACACATATACACACTATATATACAATATATACACATATACACACATATACACACTATATATACAATATATACACATATACACACATATACACAGTATATATACAATATATACACATATACACAGTATATACACACATATACAATATATACACACATATTCACAGTATATATGCAATATATATACAATATATACACATATACACAGTATATATACAATATATATAATATATACACACATATATACACAGTATATACACAATATATACACACATATATACACAGTATATACACATATATATACACATATATATACACATATACACAGTATATATACAATATATACACATATACACAGTATATATACAATATATACACATATACACATATACACAGTATATACACATATACACAGTATATATACAATATATACACATATACACATATACACAGTATATACACATATACACACATATACACAGTATATATACAATATATACACATATACACAGTATATACACACATATACACAGTATATACACACATATACACAGTATATATACAATATATACACATATACACAGTATATACACACATATACACAGTATATATACAATTATACACAGTATATACACACATATACACAGTATATATACAATATATACAATATATACACAAATACACGTATATACACAGTATATATACACATATACACAGTATATATACACATATACACAGTATATATACACATATACACTGTATATACACATATACACTGTATATACACAGTATATACACATATACACTGTATATACACATATACACTGTATATACACTGTATATACACTGTATATACACATACACTGTATATACATATGTACACAGTATATGCATATAAATACATATATACATACAGATAAATACATATATACCTCTGTATATACTTACCTTTTAGGAAGTTTGGGAGCTGTATGGGTGTTCAGGCAGGTGTCCAGATGCATTCAGACGGCGGGGAAGGGGGGGGGGGCGAGCGGGGGAAAGGGGGGGGGCAGAGAATCAACTGTGCCGCCCTGCAGGCTGATGAGCGGGCAGGTCAGGGAGATGAGGGGGGCGGGTCAGAGAGGTGGCTGGGGACCGGGTCAAGGATATGAGCAGGCAGGGATCCCGGAAAGAGGTGGATGGGTGGGCGGCCGGGCTCAGGAGACGTGTAGATGCACAGAGAGGGAGGGGCCCGGGGGCACGATCCGGCACTGCAGCCCCGGACCACTTACCCCAGGCCGTGGCAAAGCACTGCAGGAAGCGTGCAGCCCCGGGCCCCTGAACCTCACGGGCCCCGTAGCAACCGCTACGGCTGCTACGGCGGTAGTTACGCCACTGACTTTAGCCTCAGGCTACAATAATCAGCTGTAACAGGTATCACAGGTGTCTGTAATGAAGCTTTATTGTTATTCCTGGTTCTTATGACAACCCAACGTTTTTAAAAACATTTTTGAAACATTTTTTACATTATAAAATATACAGTTTCGGCTTACATACAAATTCAACTTACAAACCTACAGAACCGATCTTGTACGTAACCCGGGGACTGCCTGTAGTTTCAGTATAATTTGTAACAATTTGAAGTTACCTAAATATTTTGATGTTCAAAGAAAAAAGCGATCTCCCTTGTGTTATGGCTGCTGCTTGTATGGTAGAAATCCTCACCTACCCCCCTCGGCCTTATAATGGTGACAGCTGCAGTGCCCCCTCAATGCACCCTACATGACTGTGACAGTGGGAGCCTATGTATACGTCTGAGATACAGGGGCTCATTTACGTCTGCACTTTCGTCAGACTGTCCGCCTTTTTCGGGGATTACACATCTTGCACGGGTATTTAACAGGGGTCTGCGCTGGGATTGTGTTGCACGCAATGAGATTTTGGTGCAGCTGCGCCGGCTTTCATGCAGCAGAAATCGGGAGGGCGAGCCATCGGACATCTTACTGATTCGGACTGAGGGCGGGTTTAAACATTCAAATTAACATTATGATAATGAAGCTCTGTCACTTCTATGGCTGCTTCATCGCTTGCTTTCCCGCTTCTCATTGTAGGAGAGTTTCTCTCTGCAGGAGACGATGATGTAATCACTGTTCTCCCTGCCAGACAGAATAATCAATTGCTGCACCACCCCCCAGCTGCTGTGTATGAGTGATCAAGCTCAGGTTAATTAGTGCTTGACTAGTCATGCTTAGGCATGCTTTACTTAGCAGCCATTTGTAATATCAAGCTCCCATGTGTAATGTGTTTATCTAGACAGCCATGCTGTCCCAGCTTTCCCAAGGTCCTGAATGTTATAATTGTTTTTTTCAGCAAAACCACTCAGCACAGGGATTAACCAAGATATGATCCTGCATCAGTGTAGCAACACCATTCTCAAGGTATGTTTGCTTCATACTGAATCAAATCAAATGGTAGGTATATCCTTTAAGCACAGAATACAGCACAAAAATTGTCATGATCACAAAACGTGGAGCCTGAATACCAGCGCGTGAGCCGTTATATAGGCACAATCCCAGGCACAGAGTAGGGAATAGCGACTATTCCACTCTCTACACAACTTGGGCTGGGGGGGGGGCAGAGCCGTGCCTGCGTAAAACATCCGCCTCACTGTGTGAACATAGAAATTCTTCTTCAAATTAATCTTGGCAAAGAATGTAAAGATAGTAAAAATCAGCTAAGACTACACAAACAGGAAGTAGTTTTATAGGGTCCGAAAACAACAGATCTGTTTGATACGTATTTGTCCTACGTATGTGTCCTCCTCCGTTTGGACACAAAAAAACGTTCCGTGCGTCAAGCGTAGGTCCAACTGCCCATATAAAACATGGAATGCTTGTAAATGATGTCATTGACTTGTTCCATAATACAGAGATAAAAAAAATTTGGAGAGGGCCGGGAGAGTGCGCTAGTAACCGAACAGAAATCTCCAAGTGTAGTGATTAACACAAATTTTATTGGTAGCAGTGATATCCAAAGGCAACGCGTTTCGGGGAGACCCCTTCGTCAGACCAAACTAGCAAAACAAATACATACATAGAATTGATAAAAAACACAGTGAACCATATGGAATATAAGCACATGTAGATCCATTAATACTTAGTGCTAGAATGTATACATAAAAATTAAAAATGATCGTGTAAGGGATACATGGTAGTACAAAGAGTGTGATACTAGAAGAACAAGGGGAAAGGATTGGGTGTAAAGAGAAAGGGTAATGATGACATGATAATTGGAATATGGATAGAATGATGGACAATATAGGTAGCAACTGAGAATTGAGATATATGTGGGAGGAATTGAAACACAGATAGATATATTTTATAAATATATATATATTTATATTTATAGGGGTGGGAGATGCAGTGGGTCCCGTGGGAATAAAAGTAGGATGAATGATAAAGTGTGGTTAAAATAGGTATGAATTAATTACATTGTATGATAAATACATAAGTAAATACTTTTAAATAAATTAATTAGATTGTATAATGAATGGGGTAAATGAACCAAAAAGGAGAAAAGAAGGATGGCTGGAAAGTATAAAAAAGCACAGTGAATAATATGCTAATACTAAATACTGGCTATAGAGAAAGTGAGGATGAGAAGGTGAAAATATGACCAAAATAACTTACATGGAAGTGCTGAGTGGGACTGTATGGGAAGAACAAAAAACAGAAAATGAGTAAAGATAGAGATCATTTGAATAATAGCCTTAGCTATTAGCCACTAGGACACTTGTAGAGGAGGGAAAATGAAATAAAACCAGTATTACTTACAAAGGAGCGCTGAGAGGGAGCTCAGGCGGTCTGCTGCTGGAGCAGGCGCGCGGGAAGTGTGTCTCTTATGGGAGTAAGAACGCCGGCGCCTGCGTATAGAGCAGCGAGCAGCGGGAGCCGGCGCATGCGCGCTGAGATCGGGACATCGGCGTGTATATAAAGAAAAAGTACAAGTGTTGACACTGTGTGTGAGAAGTAGTAGCAAGCAACTTAGTGGTGAATATCAGATGGGAAAGGGGGAAATAAGGACCACTACGAGTATTATGAAAAGGGGATATGGACAATAATGGATATGAAAACAAAGGAGAAACAAAGTGGTTAGTGGTAGAGATAAAGACTTTGCATGTCAGTGACTAATGCTAATCATATAAAAATAGGTAGCAATAAATGGATAAAAAAATATATATAATATAATAAAAAAATGTAAAAAATTCATCTAGACACTTCAATAAATAGGTAATAAATAGGGTACATATAAAAAATGGAAGTATACAAAATCACATAATAGATAGGGTACAAAAGAAAGACAAAGTACACATAATCATGATGACTAGCTGATAAATAAGTAAAAGACCGTTAGTCCACTAGCGTGAGATAAAAGTAATAGATTAAAAATAAAGATGATAATATTAACATAAAGGGTAATGGTTAGAGATGAGCGAGCACTAAAATGCTCGGGTGCTCGTTATTCGAGACGAACTTTTCCAGATGCTCGAGTGCTCGTCTCGAATAACGAGCCCCATTGAAGTCAATGGGAGACCCGAGCATTTTTCAAAGGGACCATGGTTCGGGAATAAAATGTGTTATTTAATTGAAAAAGAATGTCTTCTGATAAGTTAGCAGATGTATGCAAACATCTGCAATCTATTCTTCACTGTTCCGCGCGTATATTATCTCCCGACAAATTAACAGATGTGAAGAACAGTGAAGAATAGAATAAAAACAGTGAACACAGTGAACACAGGATCATTTAAACGAAAAACGCAGTGAAAAACACAGTGAAGAATAGATTACAGATGTTCGGCACATCTGCTTACTTGTCGGGGTGATACGCTGTCCCGGGATCCGCTCCTCTTCTTCCACTGAAGTCTCCCCGTGCTGCCCGATGTCTCCCCCGTGCTGCCCGATGTCTCCCCCGTGCTGCCCGATGTCTCCCCCGTGCTGCCCGATGTCTCCCCCGTGCTGGCCGATGTCTCCCCCGTGCTGGCCGATGTCTCCCCCGTGCTGCCCGATGTCTCCCCGTGCTGCCCGATGTCTCCCCGTGCTGCCCGATGTCTCCCCGTGCTGCCCGATGTCTCCCCGTGCTGGCCGATGTCTCCCCCGTGCTGGCCGATGTCTCCCCCGTGCTGCCCGATGTCTCCTCGTGCTGCCCGATGTCTCCCCCGTGCTGCCCGATGTCTCCCCGCTGCCCGATGTCTCCCCCGTGCTGCCCGATGTCTCCCCCGTGCTGCCCGATGTCTCCCCCGTGCTGCCCGATGTCTCCCCCGTGCTGCCCGATGTCTCCCCCGTGCTGCCCGATGTCTCCCCCGTGCTGCCCGATGTCTCCCTGCTGCTTGATGTCTCCCTGCTGCCGTTCCGCGCGTATCTTCCGACAAGTAAGCAGATGTGCCGAACATCTGTAATCTATTCTTCACTGTCTTTTTCACTTAAATGATCCTGTGTTCACTGTGTTCACTGTTTTTATTCTATTCTTCATTGTTCTTCACTGTGTTTTTTTAATTAAATGCTCGATCTCGAGCAGGGGAAATACTCGTCCGAGCAACGAGCCGTTTCGAGTACCTTAATACTCGAACGAGCATCAAGCTCGGACGAGTATACTCGCTCATCTCTAGTAATGGTCTTAGATAAAATGATGAAATGATATCTCAAGAAACAGGCTAAAATTAATAAGAAATACCTAGAAGACCCAATTGTTAGTATAATAATAATAACAATAAAAAAGCTTCTATGAAGGACATAGAACACACAGTCATTGAATAGTAAATAGATAGTGAATTGTAAGTGGACCAATGGAGTGGGAACGGGTATTAAGGTGTGTGGTGATAGTAGGTAAATTGGGGCCATATATTGTAGTATGAGGGGAGTGTAAATAAAAAGATAAGTGATAAAGGGGAGGAGACAGGGGGGGTGGTAAAATAAGTTTATTGTTTATTGTTTAGAAGATATTTTCAAGGGATTCGTTGAGGCCGGCTGGCATAAGACACTGAAGTTTATAGATCCAGTACATTTCGCGTTTCTTTAGATGATCGAAACGCTGGGAGGTAGAGGGACTCACATGTTCGATTGGTGTTATGTTGAATTCCCTATAATTCTGTTTATGATGCAAGGCTGCATGTTTTGATATACTGTGAAGAAGAAAACCGTTGGTGATGTTACTCCGATGTTTATTCATACGGTCTCTCAATGGTTGAATAGTGCGGCCAATGTATTGTAATTTACACGTACATTCAATCAGATAGATTACAAAGTTAGAGCTACAGTTAAGGAAACTTTTAATTTCGAACACCTCTCCGGTAGTATTGGATTGAAATGTGGATCTTCTGTGGCAGATGGTTTCACAGCACTTGCAGAGGTTGTGACCACATTTGAAACTGCCTAGGACTTTCGGAAAAAATTATAGGTTGGGTTTAATTGTTTTGGAGGTGCGTAGACGACTAGGTGCCAGTATATTTTTTAAAGAGAGCGGTCGTCTAAAGGTGATGATGGGATTAGTGGAGATACTGTTTTTAAGGTATGGGTCATGGAGCAATAAATTCCAGTGTTTCTTAAGAATGTGCTTGATTTTGCCACCATCATTGGAGTAGGTGGTGATAAAATTGGCTTGGTTGAGAGATTCTCCGGTTTTCCTTATACTCGGTTTGAGGCATTCGTCTTGGCTTAGAGCGCCTGCCTTGGCACAGGCGGAGGAGATGAGAGGAGGAGGGTAGCCTTTGGCTTTGAACCTATCTTTTAAGACTGTACTTTGTGTGGTATAGTCGTCATTAGTGGTGCAATTACGCCTTATTCTTTTGAACTGGTCGAAGGGTATATTTGTTTTCCATTTTTTGAAATGGTTACTTCTAAAATCTAAGTAGCTATTACTGTCGACAGATTTGAAATAGGTTTTGGTATGAATCTTCTGGTCAGCATGATAGACCGTGACATCAAGGAATTCAGCAAAGTTAGGTGTAATGTTGGATGTGAACTGCAAACCCCACTCGTTGGTATTGAGGTCGTCGATGAAATCTAGAGCTTCCTTCTCACTCCCCTTCCAGATTATAAAGATGTCATCTATATATCGCTTATAGACAACACATTTGCCATAGGATGAATGTGTGAAGATGTTTTGTTCTTCGAAAAGACCTACAAATAAGTTCGCGTAGCTGGGAGCGAATTTGCTACCCATCACTGTGCCCCTTTTTTGTATAAAAATCTGGTCGCAAAAAGAAAAATAATTGTGATGGAGAATAAATGTAATAGCCCTCAAGATGAAGTTACTCTGAACAGTGGACATGTTGGGGTCACGGGCAAGGAATCGGGAGGTGGCATGTACACCGAGGTCGTGGGGAATTACAGTGTAAAGGGAGGAGATATCCATAGTAATGAAAAGGTAGGAATCTAACCAAGGAACTGGAAGGACGTGTCTAATTAAATCAGAAGTGTCTAAAGTAAAGGCAACCAAATTCTTGACGTATTTTTGCAAAAACAAATCAACATAGTGGGACAAGTTGGCCGTGAGGGAGTTAATCCCGGAAATGATGGGGCGTCCGGGTGGGTTGGTGGCATTTTTGTGAACCTTTGGCAGATAGTAGAACATTGCCGTTGCTGGTTCCTCAATTCGAAGGTATTGGAGCTCCTTTTTGGAAAGGACTCCTGATTTAAAACCCTCGTCCAGAAGTGTGTGTAGTTGCGACTTGAAAAGATGTGTGGGATTCTTATCTAGCTTCGAATAGAAGGCCGTATCCGACAGGAGGCGGAAGGATTCTTTGATGTAATCGGATCTGTTGAGGAGGATAATCCCACCCCCTTTGTCGGCGGGTTTAATGATGACCTCATCGTTAGTGGATAGTTGTTTAAGGGCCTTCTTTTCTTTAGTTGTTAGATTGTTTCTGAAGGTATTTTGGTTCTTTTGATTCTGTGTCTTAGACTTGAGATTCTTAAAATCAGATGAAACTAACGTATAAAATGTTTCTATGTGGTTGCCTTTATGGTGTGTGGGGTAGAAGGTAGACCTCGGTTTTAAATCTGTATGTATAATGGATGTGGGGTCAGGTGAAGATGGTTTGGTGGTGATGGTACAGTCTTCATTATTGTCCTGTTCGGGATTTACTATATTAAAGTGTCTTTTAAGAGTTAATTTACGGATAAATCTGTTCAAGTCCACAAACAGTTCAAAGTCGTCTGAGGTTGATGAGGGACAAAATGAGAGGCCCTTCTCTAGTGTTTTGGTCTCAATTTCATTCAGGACATAATTAGAGAGGTTGAAGATTTTAACCAAATTCACAGAGTTGGCTTTTCCGGTGTCATCAGATGATGGGGGGATCGATATCAAGGGACTGGGTGTCTGTGGAGTGGCAGTATCCTGATCAGAGGTTACTTCAATCTCTTGAGTTTTGGTGTCTCTATTAGGGATTCGTCTTCTGATGATGGACTGCAAAGATCTCCGTTTGCCTCCTCTACTACCTCTCTTGCGAGATTTTTTCTTTTCACGCCTAAAGGGGCTGCCATGTGTACCGTTTCTTTGAGATTCGGTGTATAGTGAAACGTAGGAGTCTTTGTTGTCACTTCTTGAGGAAGTCCTAAAAAAGAAGAGCTTGACTCATTGGTGGAGGGGGGATCCTGTGATGGATCTATGGGAAGTCCTCTATTACGAGAGGTAACTTGCGGGGTAAAAAATATAGCTTCATCTTGTGGGCGGTCGGGTCCCAAACAACTGTCATGTACAGTGAGAATGGATGCATTAGGTTCTGTAAATTTGCCCGAGGGCAAAGTGGGTTTGGGTAATTCGAAATCGAATGGGCAATTGGATGTGGGGTTATGAGGCTTAGCTGTTGACGTGAGTTTGGTAGGGTAAGTCTTAGGTCTGGTGGACTGACTTGTCATGACTGGTGGAACTGGGTCAGTGGATGTTTTGTTCGAGGTCACAAAGGTACGCCCATATGTGGTGGATGTAGGTGGAGGATTCTTGTGATGAGTTTTATTATGTGTTGTATTGGGCCACTTCTTGGTAGTTTGAGTCTTGGCCCTATTGGTGGAAGGTTGATAACTGTATGGACGAGTACCATTTTGGACGAGTAGATTTTAAGAATCTCAAATCTAAGACACAGAATCAAAAGAACCAAAATACCTTCAGAAACAATCTAACAACTAAAGAAAAGAAGGCCCTTAAACAACTATCCACTAACGATGAGGTCATCATTAAACCCGCCGACAAAGGGGGTGGGATTATCCTCCTCAACAGATCCGATTACATCAAAGAATCCTTCCGCCTCCTGTCGGATACGGCCTTCTATTCGAAGCTAGATAAGAATCCCACACATCTTTTCAAGTCGCAACTACACACACTTCTGGACGAGGGTTTTAAATCAGGAGTCCTTTCCAAAAAGAAGCTCCAATACCTTCGAATTGAGGAACCAGCAACGGCAATGTTCTACTATCTGCCAAAGGTTCACAAAAATGCCACCAACCCACCCGGACGCCCCATCATTTACGGGATTAACTCCCTCACGGCCAACTTGTCCCACTATGTTGATTTGTTTTTGCAAAAATACGTCAAGAATTTGGTTGCCTTTACTTTAGACACTTCTGATTTAATTAGACACGTCCTTCCAGTTCCTTGGTTAGATTCCTACCTTTTCATTACTATGGATATCTCCTCCCTTTACACTGTAATTCCCCACGACCTCGGTGTACATGCCACCTCCCGATTCCTTGCCCGTGACCCCAACATGTCCACTGTTCAGAGTAACTTCATCTTGAGGGCTATTACATTTATTCTCCATCACAATTATTTTTCTTTTTGCGACCAGATTTTTATACAAAAAAGGGGCACAGCGATGGGTAGCAAATTCGCTCCCAGCTACGTGAACTTATTTGTAGGTCTTTTCGAAGAACAAAACATCTTCACACATTCATCCTATGGCAAATGTGTTGTCTATAAGCGATATATAGATGACATCTTTATAATCTGGAAGGGGAGTGAGAAGGAAGCTCTAGATTTCATCGACGACCTCAATACCAACGAGTGGGGTTTGCAGTTCACATCCAACATTACACCTAACTTTGCTGAATTCCTTGATGTCACGGTCTATCATGCTGACCAGAAGATTCATACCAAAACCTATTTCAAATCTGTCGACAGTAATAGCTACTTAGATTTTAGAAGTAACCATTTCAAAAAATGGAAAACAAATATACCCTTCGACCAGTTCAAAAGAATAAGGCGTAATTGCACCACTAATGACGACTATACCACACAAAGTACAGTCTTAAAAGATAGGTTCAAAGCCAAAGGCTACCCTCCTCCTCTCATCTCCTCCGCCTGTGCCAAGGCAGGCGCTCTAAGCCAAGACGAATGCCTCAAACCGAGTATAAGGAAAACCGGAGAATCTCTCAACCAAGCCAATTTTATCACCACCTACTCCAATGATGGTGGCAAAATCAAGCACATTCTTAAGAAACACTGGAATTTATTGCTCCATGACCCATACCTTAAAAACAGTATCTCCACTAATCCCATCATCACCTTTAGACGACCGCTCTCTTTAAAAAATATACTGGCACCTAGTCGTCTACGCACCTCCAAAACAATTAAACCCAACCTATCATTTTTTCCGAAAGTCCTAGGCAGTTTCAAATGTGGTCACAACCTCTGCAAGTGCTGTGAAACCATCTGCCACAGAAGATCCACATTTCAATCCAATACTACCGGAGAGGTGTTCGAAATTAAAAGTTTCCTTAACTGTAGCTCTAACTTTGTAATCTATCTGATTGAATGTACGTGTAAATTACAATACATTGGCCGCACTATTCAACCATTGAGAGACCGTATGAATAAACATCGGAGTAACATCACCAACGGTTTTCTCCTTCACAGTATATCAAAACATGCAGCCTTGCATCACAAACAGAATTATAGGGAATTCAACATAACACCAATCGAACATGTGAGTCCCTCTACCTCCCAGCGTTTCGATCATCTAAAGAAACGCGAAATGTACTGGATCTATAAACTTCAGTGTCTTATGCCAGCCGGCCTCAACGAATCCCTTGAAAATATCTTCTAAACAATAAACAATAAACTTATTTTACCACCCCCCCCTGTCTCCTCCCCTTTATCACTTATCTTTTTATTTACACTCCCCTCATACTACAATATATGGCCCCAATTTACCTACTATCACCACACACCTTAATACCCGTTCCCACTCCATTGGTCCACTTACAATTCACTATCTATTTACTATTCAATGACTGTGTGTTCTATGTCCTTCATAGAAGCTTTTTTATTGTTATTATTATTATACTAACAATTGGGTCTTCTAGGTATTTCTTATTAATTTTAGCCTGTTTCTTGAGATATCATTTCATCATTTTATCTAAGACCATTACCCTTTATGTTAATACTATCATCTTTATTTTTAATCTATTACTTTTATCTCACGCTAGTGGACTAACGGTCTTTTACTTATTTATCAGCTAGTCATCATGATTATGTGTACTTTGTCTTTCTTTTGTACCCTATCTATTATGTGATTTTGTATACTTCCATTTTTTATATGTACCCTATTTATTACCTATTTATTGAAGTGTCTAGATGAATTTTTTACATTTTTTTATTATATTATATATATTTTTTTATCCATTTATTGCTACCTATTTTTATATGATTAGCATTAGTCACTGACATGCAAAGTCTTTATCTCTACCACTAACCACTTTGTTTCTCCTTTGTTTTCATATCCATTATTGTCCATATCCCCTTTTCATAATACTCGTAGTGGTCCTTATTTCCCCCTTTCCCATCTGATATTCACCACTAAGTTGCTTGCTACTACTTCTCACACACAGTGTCAACACTTGTACTTTTTCTTTATATACACGCCGATGTCCCGATCTCAGCGCGCATGCGCCGGCTCCCGCTGCTCGCTGCTCTATACGCAGGCGCCGGCGTTCTTACTCCCATAAGAGACTCACTTCCCGCGCGCCTGCTCCAGCAGCAGACCGCCTGAGCTCCCTCTCAGCGCTCCTTTGTAAGTAATACTGGTTTTATTTCATTTTCCCTCCTCTACAAGTGTCCTAGTGGCTAATAGCTAAGGCTATTATTCAAATGATCTCTATCTTTACTCATTTTCTGTTTTTTGTTCTTCCCATACAGTCCCACTCAGCACTTCCATGTAAGTTATTTTGGTCATATTTTCACCTTCTCATCCTCACTTTCTCTATAGCCAGTATTTAGTATTAGCATATTATTCACTGTGCTTTTTTATACTTTCCAGCCATCCTTCTTTTCTCCTTTTTGGTTCATTTACCCCATTCATTATACAATCTAATTAATTTATTTAAAAGTATTTACTTATGTATTTATCATACAATGTAATTAATTCATACCTATTTTAACCACACTTTATCATTCATCCTACTTTTATTCCCACGGGACCCACTGCATCTCCCCCCCCTATAAATATAAATATATATATATATTTATAAAATATATCTATCTGTGTTTCAATTCCTCCCACATATATCTCAATTCTCAGTTGCTACCTATATTGTCCATCATTCTATCCATATTCCAATTATCATGTCATCATTACCCTTTCTCTTTACACCCAATCCTTTCCCCTTGTTCTTCTAGTATCACACTCTTTGTACTACCATGTATCCCTTACACGATCATTTTTAATTTTTATGTATACATTCTAGCACTAAGTATTAATGGATCTACATGTGCTTATATTCCATATGGTTCACTGTGTTTTTTATCAATTCTATGTATGTATTTGTTTTGCTAGTTTGGTCTGACGAAGGGGTCTCCCCGAAACGCGTTGCCTTTGGATGTCACTGCTACCAATAAAATTTGTGTTAATCACTACACTTGGAGATTTCTGTTTGGTTACTAGCGCACTCTCCCGGCCCTCTCCAAATTTTTTTTATCTCTGTATTATCCATTTCACGGTACCTTTGGCTACCGGTTTTCGGAGAGCCTAATAGTTGCTGCAGTAACCTAAGATTCAAACCTCCGTACCTTCAAGGATCCTCCCCCTCACTGGATACTATATACCGCTTGTACCCAAGTGGTTACCAGGTGAGCAACCATTTTTCTCACCACAATCGGTACACTTGTCTCTACGTTATTACGCGAGGCGCCGTCCTCCTCCGCTGTTGTTTTTGTTTTTCTCTCTCTATTGACTTGTTCCAGTAACTTCATTTTGTGTTACCTAGCAACTGATCCGCAAATATGGACAGCATGCGGATGGCACCAGTATTTTTCATCACTCCACAGATGTCTATGGGAAGGCACAGGCCACTATAAGGGCAGGAATAGGATCTGCTTCAAAATTACGTCTATGCAACCAGGGTCGGCTCCAGGTATCAGTAGGCCCCTGGACGACACAGCCTCTGTAGGCCCCTTTGCAGTGAACTCAAGTGGAAGCATTAAAAATTAAGAAACTAAAACAGTCTCATGTTCCCTAAAATATTCCCTAGTTTATCACACTAAACAGCTCCCTCATGGTAATTTTATGTAAAGCCCCTCTAACCAGTAGCGTAACTAGAGTCCACTGGGCCCCGGGACAAAATTCCTAATGGGGCCCCCCCCCTCCCCAACTATACCTAAAAAAAAAACCCTCAAAACCCTTTCTGCTAACTGATATTTCAGTGATTATTACATATTCTGCCCCCCACAATTAATTATTACATATTCTCTCCCCACCACAATGATTTATTAAATATTCTGCCCCCCCCACAATGAATTATTACATATTCTGCCCCCCCCACAATGAATTATTACATATTCTGCCCTCCCCCACAATGAATTATTACATATTCTGCCCCCCCACAATGAATTATTACATTTTCTGCCCCCCCACAATTAATTATTACATATTCTGCCCCCCCACAATTAATTATTACATATTTCCCCCCCACACAATTAATTACCACATATTCTTGCCCAACCCCCCCCCCAATGAGTTATCAGATCAAATTAATGATTTTATCAAATAAGCCCCATTAAAAAAAAACCCTATACTCACCTCTGGCCGTGTCTTCTATCTTTTTGCAGCGGGCGGGCAGGAAGGGGTGCGCGGCAGCGTGATGACGTCATCACGCGGCCGCGCATCCCAGTTCATGGAGCGATGTGCGCCGGGGTTGTCTTCCGGCCACATCGCTCCAGTAATAGTGCTCGAGCGGCCGCTTACTGCCGTATCGAGCACTATTCAGTGACGGGTAGGAGCTTCCTGTCCGGACGGACGGAGGCCCCTGCCCGACTGCCAGTGGCGTATAGACCGCAGTCGACATTGAGACGGTCGTCCGGGCCCCCCCGTCCGATGGGCCCGGTCTCAATGGCGACCGCTGCGACCGCGGTCGGTACGCCACTGCCTCTAACCCCCTATGGATTTATTAGATAGAACCCAACTCAACCCCATGGATTCCCTATGTACAGCCTTATGCGGGCCCCCCAAGCAGCCCTGGGCCCCGGAACTTGCCCAAGAATACCCAGTGCCGGCACCGACCCTGTATGCTCTTACCAAACCATGACCAAGCCGGGTGTTTAAAATTTAGAGCAGGTCCTATTTTGGCCTGAGTTGTGATGAGGCCTTACACTAGGAGTAGCCACAATGTGATTTTGCAGTACGCCTAGGAGGGGCTGACATAACTTCTACATCTCCGGTATCGCTAATGGTCAATGATCCTTCTACGTACTTAAGTAAAGTGGAATGTGAAGAGCTGTTATGTCTATACACATCAGCACAATGGATGCCTTTAAATGAAATTCACTACCGGGGAGATTTCCATGAATTCTTGGACAGGGGCAGGAGTGGCAGAAACCCGGGGTTACGCACAGGATAGGTTCTGTAGGTTTATTCTTAAGTTGAATTTGTATGTAAGTCGGAATTGTATATTTTATAATTGTAACCCCTGTGACAATTGGATTTTAAAAATCTTGGATTGTAATGGGAGGGGGGAATCTAGGGGTGGGATGAGGGGTAGGAATTGGGAAAGTGTTGTTAAGTCTTGTTCTAATCGTTGTAAACGGAAAATGTGTTGGAGTGTTTAATAAAAACGATCTGATTTAAAAAAAAAAAAAATGTTGGATTGTCATAAGAACCAGGATTAACAATAAAGTTAAATTACAGACACCTGTGATAAGCTGTTTATTGTAGCCTAAGGCTAAAGTAGATTAAATTACCAACATCCAGAGGTCTGTTTGTAACTAGGGGTTGTCTGTAAGTCAGGTGTTCTTAAGTAGGAGACCGCCTGCACTTCCATCTCCAGCGTTGTGCAGGCACTTCTTGTGTTTGACACCTGCTTGTACTTCATCAGTAGTTTAAAGTGTCCTCCCAAAATCCACAGAGGCCATGGATTGGCCAAAGCGGTTCCCCGCACCCCAACACTTCAGGTGCAGGTGCTGAAGACCAACACATCACAGATACCGGGACCCGGGTAGGTACAATTTGGGTTTTTTGCTACTCCTAACCCCAGATTTTAAGTATTTTTTCCGAATTTGAGGAAACTGTCTGATGGTAAGAGAGTACAAAGATAGACTGAACAGTTATGACTTTGCTTTTCGTGTGTTCTGTACAATTATTAGAATATTTTATATCAGGAACACGCGTTACTGAATGTGATTTGATTTGGCTTCTTTCTTCAAGAAACAGCGCCCTCCTTACCCATGGCTGTGTCGTGTACTGCAGGCCCATCTTAGATGTTATTTGTATTGATAAAACCAATAACCCGAACAGATTCCCATTCCATATACATTGACAAAATGTTTCCATATTCATACAACCCACAGATTTCAGGATGTATCAAGACCAATCCTTTGCCTCGTCTCTGAGGATGGATGTTTTCTAGTTTGCGGAGTGACACCCTGTCTACTGATAGAATTCGGCCTTCTCTTATAAGTGGAATGATCCATGTGATTTTTTCCAACAGAACAAAATGAAATACAGTAAATGAAAAAATAATCCTTGTACAATAGGTATGAATATATCATATTTAAAATTCTGACTGCCTTCAGTGACCACTAGAGGGAGCATACTGAAGACAGAAAAATACAGCTGGCGTTGATGCTTCCTTCCTTACATCACGGCTGGTTCAGAACTTGTCTAGTGTTTGTATCTGATGCATGTGCAGTGGAGACAATCATTCTGTGGCATCTCAGCACTTGCCAGTCTCATTCTATTACTTAGGGTAGTCCTCTGCCCCGGAGGAGGGCTGCTAACAATAAGGACACAGAAATGTTTCAAATCTATTGCGATTGACCTCCTCTAGACTGACTAGATTCTTCTGAATGATGCAAGGGTTGACCGACCTTTGGGACAGCAACAGGGGTTTATGGCCAGATGTGTCCCCAGACCCTTGAGGTTCCATGGGCCAGTGATAGACAAGCACCAGGACCACAACTATAAAGTATTGTTTGTAGTCGTGGACTTTTTCTATGAGGACCTCTCATTGGTCCACTAAGCCTCCTGGACCAGGGTTTGACCACCATCTCCACATATCCTAAAGTTACATCCTTGGCTGTATGTCTGCCTCGTTACTGCACTATCTTCGAGTGGAAACCTGTAAAAGGGATCAAAGGATACAGAACGGAATGTTGACCATTGCATCAGGGAGGCATCGACACTTCATGGTTACATGATGCCTCGTCTGCTGGGACGGAGCTCGATGGTGACATAGAGCAGTGATGGCAAACCTTTTAGAGACCGAGTGCCCAAACTACAACAAAGACCCGCTTATTTATCACAAAGTGCCAACATAGAAATTTAATTTATGATTTATACTCCCTTCTCTGTCACAGTTTTCATTGATACCAGCACCTGAGGACACCAATAAAGCAGAAAATAGTCCCAGGTAGAGCTGTCACTTTAAAATAGCTCTGTGCACAGCAAGTCCTGGGCTGTCTGGGACTGCAGGAAGATACCTGGAGTCATCTCTGGTGATGGCCTGAGTGCCCACAGGAAGGGCTCTGAGTGCCACCTCTGGCACCAGTGCCATAGGTTAGCCATCACTGACATAGAGGCTCAATTATACACATAGGAAACCAAATGAATGAAGTGTTTTAAGGGACTTTGTGTTGAGTGTCTTAGGTTTCCACTGGGTGAGCATTGGGGAACGTAGGCCAGAGTCTGGGCAGTGGTGGGCTAAAGGCCAAAGTAGACTTGTCCATTATGACAGTTTTGATGGTTGGAGGTAATTCTGGAGCCTCTATGCTGACACTGCATTTGTTTTGGAATGAAACAAAGGTGGCTCCATCACTTGTCACCTCTTCGGAAAATTTGAATATTTGCCTATGAGGGCTTCTGTTGGTATGACCATAGCCAAGTGTAGGGTTGCTGAGATGGCACATTCGGGATAGTTGTCAAGCACTGCCTATGAAGAAGTCGGTTCTGGAGGAGTCTACTATGGCTGGGAGGGACATTGGCCTAGGAGGGATCCAGGGTAGGATAGGCAAGTAGAGGCCTATAATATGTCCTGACTGGTTCAGTTAGAGTGTAGACGAATGGTAGGAAGAATTGGTTGACAAAGGCTCTCACAATGGAGACTGATAAAGAGCCAACTGATGGCTGAAACTCTTGGTATGTATCTTCAATATCTCTTCTGCCTGCACTAAAAAGATGGAGACCGGCAGCCGGGAGACACATGTGTTCCCACTTATCTCCTTAATGGACGAACAAATGATCAGACATGTTAAAATCCCAAACCGCGCATGCACACAAGACTGCGTTCAGATCCTGTTACCATTGGTGCATAAATTGAGAGGAACAACAAGAAGGTCTCTGTCCACCATTTATGTTCATCAACTCCTCAAGAAAATATGAGTAATACATTGTCAAGATGTCTCTGTGCTTCACCGTTACAACCCTTATGTAGGCACGGAAGCTTGTCTGTTGCTTCACAACTACTGAGATCTGTTATCCATTAGTCTGGACGCAAGTCTTACTGGTGACACCCGTAGGTGCAACAATGGAGTTAATATTAGTAGTCACCCAGCTTTCCCAGAAACAGATATAGCCAAGATTACAGTAGACCATCCCAGACTTATATTCACTAGAGAACATGTTCTATAATGGACACTTGATGCCATTGAGCAATCTCCGCCCTGGCAGAACATTTACATTCTGATGCCGCTCATTATTGACTTTACGTATATACTCCAGACGCTCTGCGGAGCCGTGAAAAATTTAGCGGCCGCTTTGTCCCGACGTCTTATTTAAACGGTATCAAGTGTGGGATTAGCCGAGTGATGTGAGGATTAGATGTAATCCTTGAAATTCCTTATTCGCCAGCATCTACGTGTTATTGAAACACCTACGTTCCCACATCGAGCTGCGGGCACAGGGAGCAGAGACTGCATTGCGCGCGGGTAAGTTGTTCTAGTACTGACCTAATAAGGGGCACATACTATTTAAGATGTGTTGTGTATACAGGAGACTACACATACAGATGTAGCGGTGCTGAATGTGTGACTTAACTCTTTAGTGGTGTATTGTATTGAGTTGTAATAATGCTGCAGTCCTATGTAAGGATGGGGACAATAACATCACAACGCGTTGAACCAAATTACTAACACGCCTCTGCTACATCCATTACTAGTATAACTAATGTACATTGTTCCCAGGACTCTTTTGGAAACCTTCAAGGTCACATACAGAGGATTTTAGAAAGTGCCTTATATGGTAATAAGGAAGATTCCTCATTAACCCCCCCGGGATAAATGCTTTATTATTAGGCAAAGTAATTAAAGGGATAGTCACTAGGATTATGATATACAATTTACTGGATACTAGTGACAAGGAATTCACTAGTATCTCTAGTATCTTCCCTCTAAAATCAGCTTTAAAGGGAATCTACCATCAGGATGAAGGACTGTATGCAAATGAGCCTGAGTGGTTCCAGGCTCTATAGGTGTTAATGGAGCCTGAAGCCCCTCAGGCTCATTTGCATACAGTATTTCATCCTGGTGGTAGATGTCCTTTAAATGGGTTTGACTTCTGCTAGACCTATAGCAGAGTCTGGGGTCACAGTAGGTTCATCTGTTGCCAATGAGGCTTTCACTTTGTCCTCCCCTTTACTATATTGAATCTTCTACAAGATTCTTTACTCCTCCCACGTGATCATGTGATTGTGACCGATCGCCGCTATATACAACCCATGTGGTCACACAGAGACAGCCTCCCACCAGGCAAAATTTAAAAAAACATCAATAAAAAAGCGCCAACACAGAACCTATAAAATCTATAAACTATCCCGAAAAAAACAAGCCCAGACACAGCCCAATAGGTGGTAAAATAAAATTATTATTTCTAGATTCTCCAAATGTGATGTCATGAAATCTTTGGGTGAATTTATCTCAGCTTGTACGCCAGAAAACCGGCGTAAAGCTGGCACTGTGCCAGGAATTGCCACTACGTTCTCTTTGCCGATTGAGCAGGGAGGGGCGGTTCTGGGCTCTGAAGTGGGCCGGTGCCTGTGCTCTTGCTGTAGCAAGGTTCAGGAGCAGGATAGAGCGCAATTCTATGCCAGGATGGAAATTGCCCCTCACCGCTGGGTATCCGGGGGTGGGGTTTCAATCGTATGCCAGTGTATGATGCGCCAACGTATGATACATTCCTGCCCCCTATATTTGTGTGTGTGTCCCAAACCTATGATATTACAAAAATTCAACTCAACACACAAAACACAAGCCCTTAAATGACAAACCCGACTAAAAAGTTGTGACTTTTTAAAGGCAAGAGTAAAAAATATCCAAAAAATGCTTGGACATCTTAGATGAAACCAGGCAGGACCCTAAGAGGGTAAAATATAAAGTGTTGGAGTTGATGGAGATGGTGAAGGGTCCTAGTGGAACCAGTGTACACAGATTTGAAATGAGGTGAATGGTGTAGGATTATTTCTATTATTATTATTATTATTTATTTGGGGAACAGCAAGGGCAATTTTTTATGTTCACCCCTTTAGCAAGAAAAATTCAGTCTACCCACAAAAGGCAAACCCTCGCACAGCAATTAAAAGGGTTTTTTTATACTAAAAATTTGTGACTGGAATTTGACAGTTAAAAAAATAAAATTGCTTGGACTTTAACACAAGGGGGTTGCACCAAGTTTTCAGGTTATCCTCTATACACAGGATAGGGAATAACAATCTATTTGGGGGGACAGGCTAGTCCAACAGATAGGATCCTCTATGAGTAAGAGTTCTGGGTAATTGGTGTCCCATCTCCCCTAATAGGAGGAGTGAGCTCACCCTGTCGATCCAATTCGATACTATGGGAGTTTTGGAAATGGCTGAGCACAGAACTTCCTTACTACTGAAAGCAGCATCAGGACAACCAGGGCCGGTTCTAGACAAAGTGGGGCCCTGGGCAAAACTAAAAGTGGGGCCCCAAAATAAAACTATTTTATGACCAGTCACAGTCAGCAAGTGGCTCCCTTTAGTATGGCAATACAAACTGTAATTTTGGAGAATTTTAGTGGTTAGCACTACAGCCTTGCAGCGCTGGTCAAAGAGTTTGTATGTTTTCTCTGTGTCTGCGTGGGTTTCCTCCATGTCCTCCGGTTTCTTCCCACACTCCAAAAAATTACTGGTAGGTTGATTAGACTGTGAGGCCCATTGGGGACAGGGACCGATATTTTCTGAAAGCAGATACTTGCCCCATTTTCAAAATTGCATCAAAGAGTTTATAGACAGAGGCGCCTTCATGCAATTTTGAATCAAACTGAAACATTTTATAAAATATACTTAAAATTTGACTTTGATGGCAAAAAATTTGTTCCAAACAGAAAATATTTACCTTCACATCCTAAATGTAATAGATGGACATGTGTAGAGTTCACAAATGCCCCATATTGATATGTTCACATAAATAAATCCACATAATATCACTAAGGCTATATTCACACTGCCGTTGCCCGCCCGTACCGTACCGTAGCGGGCAACGGCAGTGTACGGGGAGAGGAGGAGGAGGTGAGCGCAGCTCACCCCCGCCCCTCTCCATAGCAACCTATGGCCGCGGCGCCGTATTACGGGAAAAGATAGGACATGTCCTATCTTTTTCCCGGGTACGGAACGGTACGGTGCCGCACGTGTGCTGCAACGTACCGCTCCCGTAGGGTGCCGTGCGCCCATAGAAGTGTATGGGGGACGTATATCGGCCGTATATACGGCGGCCGTATATACGTCCCCCATACGTTCGTGTGAATATAGCCTAACACTGTAATAACTAGATATCTGCTTTTCAGCTAGAAATTTTAAGTCACAACCTGCAAAATATATCAATAAAACAGAATAAAAAGTAACCGCGCCATAAAACCTATAGAATAGAAAGCAGAAAACCAGGCGATGCATTTGGCAATTAACATTCAAAAGTTCCTCTAAAATATGTACAAATCCAGATACTTATATAAAGAAAATATACAGTAAGATGTGAGGGGATCATACAGACCCCACATGTGGATATTCACCAAAATATGCAGCAAAGGGAACTGCATAATATTGCACTGAGCGTCACACAGATCTATCATTGTCTGGTCCTTACACAATGGTCACCCAAATAAATAACTATACATCCATAACCCAAGCTAATGAGATAATAAAAGTCACTTTTAGATGTGCGCCATTGTATTAGCTGCACAATAACAGAACCCTCCGCGCTTCATAAGAATGAGAGTGAGAACGTCATAACATAGGTGTAAATAATGGGGGATGATGGGAAATAAAAACTTTATTCCAGGACATGTGTGTGCTTTTGGTGTTACATATAACTTTATGGACATGTTCTGGTCGCGGTGTAGTCACATTAGGCGAAGAGGATTGAATGTTCATCGTATCAGTCAATTTTCCCAACAAAAAAAGCTATTACAAAATAAAATGCAATAAGAGAGAAAGTGTGAGAGGGCTTAAAACCATGAATATTAGTTGATATTATCCCTAAACACAATGTAGTAACATATAAAGTGACTATTTCCATTATCTGTGAGGTGCAGCAGCTCCTGTGTGCAGCAAATTCTCCCTGTACTGTAGACTGATGGCTAAGAATCTGGGGGGAGGACACTTCAGGGGGCTGTATCTCTGGCTCTGTGACACATAGAACCTCACTTCTTATTTCTTATGAAAGAAGAAAATCTCTTTGTGTTTCTAAGGCCTCTTGCACACTAGCGTTGCGTTTCACGTGCGGGTGCAATGCGTGAAAAACTGACGTTTTTGCTGCGTTTTTGTTCCATTTTTCCTAAAGAGTAATTTGCGTTTTTGTTGCGTTTTCGGCGCATTTTTGACGCACGATTCAATGGGAGACTCGAGCATATTTCAAAGGGACCATGGTTTGGGATTAAAATGTGTTATTTAATTGAAAAATAATGTCTTCTTATAATTTGCAAACATCTGCGATCTATTCTTCACTGTTCCGCGCGTATATTATCTCCCGACAATTTAGCAGATGTGAAGAACAGTGAAGAATAGAATAAAATCATTGTACACAGTGAACACAGTGACCACAGGATCATTTAAGATAAAAACACAGTGCAGAACACAGTGCAGAATAGATTACAGATGTTCGGCACATCTGCTTACTTGTCGGGAGATACGCGCGGAGCGGTGCGAACAAAATAGCATGTGAAGAACAATATATATGTGTGTGAAGAACAAATTGCAGATGTTTCCATACATCTGCAATGTCTTCTTCACACATATATATTGTTCTTCACATGCTATTTTGTTCGCGCAGTTCCGCGTGTATCTCCCGACAAGTAAGCAGATGTGCCGAACATGTGTAATCTATTCTGCACTGTGTTCTGCATTGTGTTTTTATCTTAAATGATCCTGTGGTCACTGTGTACACTGTGTACAATGATTTTATTCTATTCTTCACTGTTCTTCACTGTGTTTTATTAATTAAATGATCGTTCGCGAGCAGGGGAAATAATGTTATTCTGGTCACCTAGCAACCCTTACGTTAAAAACGCATTGCACTCGCATTGCACTTGCAATGATTGCGAGTGCAATGCGTTCTTGATGCATCTCCATAGACTTGAATGGTGCGTGAAAATTGCGCGTGACTCGCAAAAATAGAGCATGCTGCGATTTTGACGCGCGTGCAAACGAACGCAAGCACGCGCGTTGAAAACCACGCAAATGGAGAAAGACCCATTGAATACAATGGGACAGAGTGCAATGCGAGTTCTGAGCGTCAAATGCACGCGCAGAACTCGCGCGTGAAAAACGCCAGTGTAGAAGGGGCCTAAGTGTTAGGAAAACAGAGATATTGGGGCAGATTTACTTACCCGGCCCATTCGCGATCCAGCGGCGCGTTCTCTGCGCTGGATTCGGGTCCGGCCGGGATTTATGAAGGTAGTTCCTCCGCCGTCCACCAGGTGGCGCTGCTGCGCTGAAAATCATCTCAACGCGCCGGAATGCACCGAGCTGGACCAGGTGAAGGTAAGCGCTTCGCAAGCGACACTTTTTCGGTTTTTAAATGCGGCGGTTTTTCCGAATACGTCGGGTTTTTGTTCGGCCGCGCCCCCCGATTTCCGTTGCGCGCATGCCGGCGCCGATGCGCCACAATCCGATCGCGTGCGCCACAATCCCGGGGCTATTCAGGTACAATCGGCGCAAATCGGAAATATTCGGGTAACACGTCGGGAAAACGCAAATCGGGCCCTTAGTAAATGACCCCCATTAACTGTTAAATTGCTGTCGGGAGTGATTTTTATATATAAAAATGGCACTTGATATTCTCACTTTGAACCTGAATATCTCTGGATCCCTGGCACCTAGAAACACAATTCTAGATTCAGTTGAAAGAAGAGATTCTCCCCTTTGCCTACCCTTAGCACCGGCCCTGAGGACAACCACCCAAGAGTGAGAATGTGACACCCCTTATCCGGATTGCTGGGAGTCCCGCCCTTATGATCAATGGAAATAACTTGAAAACTTGGTACAACCCCTTTAAATTTTCCTCCTTTCCCTCCTGTGCTAATCTGGAGTCACTGTAGCCTCGGCTGAATTCTTTCTTGCTAGCGGTACAGACAGAGATTCAATGAAGTCTATGGAGAGGGGAGGGGGAGCAGCCACAGCAGTTCGGTCTCAGACACTATAGGGGTTATTTATCATTGGTTTTCCTGGGATTTTTTTGGCGCAAAAAAAAGTCTCAAAGTAGTCAAATTGAGGGGTTTTTGAGGCTTTTCACTGCTCAAAAGACTCACAGGACTATATACACCTCTTCATTAATCTGGCCTAAACATAGAACTATTGCAACACTGTGCAAAGCCAGATTCAGAACTTGAGACTTTTGCAAAAAGTCTCATAAAAAGTCTCATAGTTACTCCAGTCCCTGCTGGTCTATTTGCTGAGACTTTTTTTTGCATTTGAGACTTTCTTGGGACTTTTTAAAAAAAAAAAATCCCTGACAGAAAATAGACCATAAAAACATTTATGAAAGGGCCAAAGCCACTTTAATGAATGTGATGGGCGGCGCAGATCCAAAAGTAGACATAGAACTGTCCCAAGGAGCCGCCTAATGATAAATAACCCCCTATGGGACATATATCTGTGTTGCTATTGAATGTGACCTTCTTGTGATATGTGATCGGTTATATATCACCTTAGACTCATCATGGCCGCTCTTCTTCCTTCTTTCTTGCAGGAAGTCGCCTTACAACTTCTTGAAGTTAAAGAATGCCAAAGTCTTCAGAGGTGCGCGCCTCCCACCCCTCCAAGAGCCATTGCATTCAGCACTGTGGGGACAGCGGATAACACTGGTTTTATGTGACTGCCATGATGGGGAGCTTCAAGGGGTTTTCCAGTTTCATTAAAAGCTGTGTTGGTGGGGTCTCCGGTCACTTTATAGATACTCCTGGATGGGTTGTCTATGATACCGGTGGTCACAGGAAGGAGGATGATGACCTCACTGTTCCCTTTCCTAGTGATGTCCCCAGTTCTGTGACCACCAATACAAGACTATCAATAAAATGACTGGAGGCCGTACCAAAACAGGTGAAATACCTTCCATTTTATGGACACTATGGGGCAGATTTACTTACCCGGCCCATTCGCGATCCAGCGGCGCGTTCTCTGCACAGGATTCGGGTCCGGACGGGATTTATGAAGGTAGTTCCTCCGCCGTCCACCAGGTGGCGCTGCTGCGCGGAAAATCATCTGAACGCGCCAGAATGAACCGAGCTGGACCAGGTGAAGGTAAGCGCTTCCTAAGCGACACTTTTTTGTTTTTTAAATGCGGCAGTTTTTCCGAATACGTCTTATACGGTTTTTGTTCGGCCACGCCCCCCCGATTTCCGTCGTGCGCATGCCGGCGCCGATGCGCCACAATCCGATTGCGTGCGCCAAAATCCCGGGGCAATTCAGGTACAATCGGCACAAATCGGAAATATTCGGGTAACACGTCGGGAAAACGCGAATCAGGCCCTTAGTAAATGACCCCCTGTATATATAGTCTGCTCAGCTCCTCCTGCTCTATAACATGCTGCCTGCAGATAGGTCACTATGTACAATCTGCTCAGCTCCTCCTGCTCTATAACATGCTGCCTGCAGATAGGTCACTATGTACAATCTGCTCCTGCTCTATAACATGCTGCCTGCAGATAGGTCACTATGTACAATCTGCTCAGCTCATCCTGCTCTATAACATGCTGCCTGCAGATAGGTCACTATGTACAATCTGCTCAGCTCATCCTGCTCTATAACATGCTGCCTGCAGATAGGACACTATGTACAATCTGCTCAGCTCCTCCTGCTCTATAACATGCTGCTGGCAGATAGGACATTGTGTACAATCTGCTCAGCTCCTCTTGCTCTATAACATACTGCCGACAGATAGGACTTTATGTACAATCTGCTCAGCTCCTCCTGCTCTATAACATGCTATCCAAGATGCTCAGACTTCCTTTAGGTTCTTCCTTCCTACTAGGTGCACATAGAAGTATCAGATGCTCAGGACATGATTGTGTATCAGACAGAGCTTTGTTATGACTAATGTGTTTTTTTTTTATTTTCAAAAAGTTTTTCCTGGGAGTATCAGAAACCAGTAACCAGACGTCCTCGCTGGAGACGCTTATGAGGTCCTTGCTCCTCACGGCTCTTCAGGAGGTGCATCAGAACCTCACCAGGAGAGAAGAGGTGGCGCAGCAGCAGGAGGACACTGCCGGAGCCATCACCTTTATTATGGTTTTCATTGCCATATTTTCCTTTTTTATAGTCTCGGTTTTAGTCATTGCCATCAGGTCCAGGTCCTACGACCCACTGGAGGAGCAGTATGTCAGTACCTGCAGCATGATGGAGTCCGGAGGCTCCGGCTCAGTGTATTTCCAAGGAGCCAAATGTCTGATCCATGAAAACAAGACCGCGGAATAGCCAGGAAGAGCGCGATGACCGCTACAATACACATCTGTTCAGTCTGTAGCACCCTCATTACTAATCCGGGTCCAAAAACCCCAGGTTTTAAAAAAATCTGTTACTATTTTTGGGGTATGAGGCCTTGTTTTTTGTGGGATGAGTTCTACTATCTGTTTTCACTGTTTTCTACACATATTCATTTTTTGTATGGGAAAGAATTTAGCAAAATCTAAGAGACGCTCCGGTTTTTATCTGTTTGAACAGTGACGGTATATAATATGAACCTCTGTGTAAATCAGGTGTCGGCTTTGGTGGTTTTATTGTACACAATTTATTTATTGTGAAAAAAAAAAAAGTTTTGGTCAAAGTGTTTTTTTTTATTTCTCCTTTGTGTTTTGTGAACTTTGTTGACGTTATAAAATGTATTTGATAGTCGTATAACAGGCGCAAAAAAGAGCGCAGAGAAAGGGGAAATAAGATAAATGACCCCCAATGAGCCTGGAAGAGAAGCCGCACTTTAGCCACTCCTAAAGCACCTACATCCATGCTTTTGGTGTCATTTTAAAGATAAGAAGCATTGAAAGCGCAGCAAGGATTGGGGTTGTGTCTTTAATTGTACCTGAGATTTTAAGCAGTTAAAGATATAATCAGGAATTATTGGATTATTACCTGCAGCTCACATTCCCGATAATATCTTTTACTGCCTGTATCTCTGTTATACAACTGATAGATTTTCAAAGCTGAGATCCAATGAGTGATAGGAGGACACACTGCCCCCTGCTAGTGTGATGATGTGGGGACATGGTATAGGACAGTCACCCCTAGCAGTGATAGGAGGACACACTGCCCCCTGCTGGTGTGATGATGTAGAGGCCATGGCATAGGACAGTAAGTCACCCCTAGAAGTGATGAGAGGACACAATTCCCCCTGCTGGTGGGACGATGTGAGGAGCCCTGGCATAGGACAGTCAGTCACAGTTAGTTGTGATAGGACACACTGCCCCCTGCTGGTGTGATGATGTGGGAGCCATAGTATAGGACAGTCACTCCTAGTAGTGATAGGAGCACACACTGCCCCCTGCTGGTGTGATGATGTGGGGACATGGTATAGGACAGTCACCCCTAGTAATGATAGGAGGACACACTGCCCCCTGCTGGTGTGATGATGTGGGAGCCATAGTATAGGACAGTCACCCCTAGTAATGATAGGAGGACACACTGTCCCCTGCTGGTGTGATGATGTGGGAGCCATAGTATAGGACAGTCACCCCTAGTAATGACAGGAGCACACACTGCCCCCTGCTGGTGTGATGATGTGGGGGCCATGGCATAGGACAGTCACCCCTAGTAATGACAGGAGCACACACTGCCCCCTGCTGGTGTGATGATGTGGGGACATGGCATAGGACAGTCACCCATAGTAATGATAGGAGGACACACTGCCCCCTGCTGGTGTGATGATGTGGGGGCCATGGCATAGGACAGTCACCCCTAGTAATGATAGGAGCACACACTGCCCACTGCTGGTGTGATGATGTGGGGGCCATAGTATAGGACAGTCACCCCTAGTAATGATAGGAGCACACACTGCCCCCTGCTGGTGTGATGATGTGGGGGCCATGGCATAGGACAGTCACCCCTAGTAATGATAGGAGGACACACTGTCCCCTGCTGGTGTGATGATGTGGGGGCCATGGCATAGGACAGTCACCCCTAGTAATGATAGGAGGACACACTGCCCCCTGCTGGTGTGATGATGTGGGGGCCATGGCATAGGACAGTCAGTCACCACTAGCAGTGGTAGGAGGACACACTGCCCCCTGCTGGTGTCCTGATGTGGGGAGCCATGGCATAGGACAGTCACCCCTAGTAGTGATAGGAGGACACACTGCCCCCTGCTGGTGTGATGATGTGGGGGCCATGGCATAGGACAGTCACCCCTAGTAATGACAGGAGCACACACTGCCCCCTGCTGGTGTGATGATGTGGGGGCCATGGCATAGGACAGTCACCCCTAGCAGTGATAGGAGGACACACTGCCCCCTGCTGGTGTGATGATGTGGGAGCCATGGTATAGGACAGTCACCCCTAGCAGTGATAGGAGGACACACTGCCCCCTGCTGGTGTGATGATGTGGGGGCCATGGTATAGGACAGTCAGTCACCCCTAGTAGTGATAGGAGGACACACTGCCCCCTGCTGGTGTGATGATGTGGGGGCCATGGCATAGGACAGTCACCCCTAGTAATGATAGGAGGACACACTGCCCCCTGCTGGTGTGATGATGTGGGGGCCATGGCATAGGACAGTCACCCCTAGTAATGATAGGAGGACACTGCCCCCTGCTGGTGTGATGATGTGGGGGCCATGGCATAGGACAGTCATCCCTAGTAATGACAGGAGCACACACTGCCCCCTGCTGGTGTGATGATGTGGGGGCCATGGCATTGGACAGTCACCCCTAGTAATGATAGGAGCACACACTGCCCCCTGCTGGTGTGATGATGTGGGGGCCATGGCATAGGACAGTCACCCCTAGTAATGATAGGAGGACACTGCCCCCTGCTGGTGTGATGATGTGGGAGCCATAGTATAGGACAGCCATCCCTAGTAATGACAGGAGCACACACTGTCCCCTGCTGGTGTGATGATGTGGGGGCCATGGCATAGGACAGTCACCCCTAGTAATGACAGGAGCACACACTGCCCCCTGCTGGTGTGATGATGTGGGGGCCATGGCATAGGACAGCCAGTCTCTGTATGCT
Organism: Engystomops pustulosus; assembly: GCF_040894005.1. NCBI lineage: Eukaryota > Metazoa > Chordata > Amphibia > Anura > Leptodactylidae > Engystomops > Engystomops pustulosus. The sequence goes on from NC_092412.1 coordinate 246,330,707, forward strand.
CACATCTCCTGTAGGGTGCGGTATGTTTTTGTCATAGCTTGGAGTTGCGGCAAGGACATGACTTGTGAGGCCAGAACATGTAATGTGCTTTAAACAATGGAATGATCCAGACACATGTTTGTATTCATGTTAGAGATAAGATATGGCGCAGCAGTATATAAAGTGCCGCCCGACATGTGACCAGCGGAAATATAGGAAGGAGAGGAACATCGGCAGCTCACCAATACTGAGTAAGTTACAGGATTGTGTTAGTCAGTGTGTATATTTATCTGTCCACCATCCAGAAATACATCTATCTATCTATCTATCTATCTATCTATCTATCTATCTATCTCATATCTATCTATCTATCTATCTATCTATCTATCTATCTATCTATCTATCTCATATCCATCTATCTCATATCTATCTATCTATCTCATATCCATCTATCTATCTCATATCCATCTATGGGGGACATTAATCATAGTGGGGTCTCAGGTTCGCCTATTTTTTCGCCTTTTTGTTCTTCTTTTTGGCTCCTGATCTATGATGGATCTGGTTCTGCCTTAGTAAATGCACTTTGGAATTGTCTCATGTCCGATTCATTTGCGCCTAAATTTGCGCCAAATTTTTCTCAAATTGTTAGATCTCATTTGTGAGCAATAATGAAAGGAGACTGAGAAAATGTGACAGAACGTTCAGGGCTTCATCTCTGCACAAAACCGATCATTGTGATGTAACTGCAGGGACTAAGGCGGACATTAATCATAGTCTGTTAGACTGTTTTGAGCGTCTTTTAGCGCAAAAATCTGGCGCATCTCGTTAATTTGGCACACGGCAAAGTTCAGCACTTAGTGGTTCTGAGTCCCTGCGCCTTATCTGACATAGTGAGAGCCTCCTATACAGATGTTTGCACGGGATCTATCACTAATTTGCGCCCAAAATAGGCGCAGAAAATGCACCTACTCTGAGCAGCTGCACTTCCAAAAAAAATCACTTTACATTACTAAAAACATAATTTTTAGGTTCCAAAATGAAAAATGTCCTCTATGCAACATGGAAAATACTTCGGAGCAGTTTTAAAATGTAAAATTTCTCCAGTAACTTTTAGTCCCTGCAGTTACATCACAATGATGGTTTTTGTGCAGAGATGACGCCCTGAACGTTCTGTCACATTTTCTCAGTCTCCTTTCATTATTGCTCACAAATGAGATCTAACAATTTGAGACAAATTTAGGCGCAAACGAAACGGACATGAGACAAATCCAAAGTGCATTTACTAAGGCAGAACCAGATCCATCAAAGATCAGGAGCCAAAAAGAAGAGCAAACCAGGCGCAAAAATAGGCGAACCTGAGACCCCCTATGATTAATGTCCCCCTAAAAGTTACAGAGATGTAAAAAAAAAAAAAAATTCTTGCTGAAATGAGTCTTTTCCTTTTTTTATTATAATATACAGGAAATGGAGACTGATAATATTCTCAGATCTGTACAATAAGACAATAATCACTCCCAGAGATGATCCTATAGATCAGTGATGGCGAACCTTTTAGCGGCCGAGTGTCCAAACTACAACCCAAAACCTCCTTATTTATCGCAAGGTGCCAACCAAAAATGAAAGCAGTAACTTATTGCTCCCTGCTCTTCAACAACGTTCGATCATATTGGCCTCCTGAGGACAAGCTGGAAAATTTGCATAATTTTAGCTTCTTTCCAGTGTCCCTCTGTACACAGAGAATCGTGGGGCCAGCAGGAGGTCCTCCAAAGATAATTCGTCCCTTGTCCCACTTCCTACATTCCCAAGTAGCGAAGTAAGTATCACTTTAATATATGCCTGAAAGCAGCATCTTTTAATTTGCTTGGAACTGCAGGAAGATTCTTTGGGTCCTGTCTGGTGTTCTGGGGTGATGGCCCGGGTGCCCACAAAAAGGGCTCTGAGTGCCGCCTCTGGCACCCGTGCCATAGGTTCGCCACCACTGCTATAGACAATGATGAAGTCGTTACTGGGGAAATTTTACATTTTAAAACTGCTCCGAAGTATTTTCCATGTTGCATAGAGGGAATTCTTCATTATAGAACCTAAAATTTATGTTTTTAGTAATGTAAAGTGATTTTTTTCTTGAAGTGCACCTGCTCAGAGTAGATGCATTTCTGCGCCTATTTTGCGTCTTTTTAGGTGCAAATTAGTGATAGATCCAGTGCAAACATCTGTATAGGAGGCTCTCACTGGGGCAGATCTACTTACCCGGTCCATTCGCGATCCAGCGGCGCCTTCTCTGCGGTGGATTCGGGTCCGGCCGGGATTCACTAAGGCAGTTCCTCCGACATCCTCCAGATGTCGCTGCTGCGCTGAAGAGCATCGGAACGCACTGGAATTCACCAAGCCCGGCTGAGTGAAGGTAAGTGCAAGCTCCGCGACACATTTTTTGTTTTTAAATGCGGCAGTTTTTCCGAATACGTTGGGTTTTTGTTCGGCCACGCCCCCCGATTTCCGTCGCGCGCATGCCGGCGGCGATGCGCCACAATCTGAAATATTGTGCAAATCGGAAATATGCGGGTAACACGTCGGGAAAACGCGAATCGGGCCCTTAGTGACCCCCACTATGTCAGATAAGGCGCAGGGACTCAAAACCACTAAGTGCCGAACTTTGCCGTGAGCCAAATAAATGAGATGCGCCAAATTTTTGCGCTAAAAAACGCTCAAAACAGTCTAAGGGCACATTCACATGGCCGTCTGCGGGGACGTACATGCGGCCGCATGTACCTCCCCATAGACGGCAATAGCGGCACGGCGGGGATACGGGCCGCTGCTCTATCTTTCGGCATGTGTGCGGCCGTGCACCGCTATTCTCTATGGAGGGAGGAGGGGTCACCTCCTTTCCAGCACACGGCGGTATGTCCGCACGGCGGGCATACCGCTATGTGAATGTACCCTAACAGACTATGATTAATGTCCCCTGCTGGTGTGATGATGTGGGGACATGGTATAGGACAGTCACCACTAGCAGTGATAGGAGCACACACTGCCCCCTGCTGGTGTGATGATGTGGGGGCCATGGCATAGGACAGTCACCCCTAGTAATGACAGGAGCACACACTGCCCCCTGCTGGTGTGATGATGTGGGGGCCATGGTATAGGACAGTCAGTCACCCCTAGTAGTGATAGGAGGACACACTGCCCCCTGCTGGTGTGATGATGTGGGGGCCATGGCATAGGACAGTCACCCCTAGTAATGATAGGAGCACACACTGCCCCCTGCTGGTGTGATGATGTGGGGGCCATGGCATAGGACAGTCACCCATAGTAATGATAGGAGGACACTGCCCCCTGCTGGTGTGATGATGTGGGGGCCATGGCATAGGACAGTCATCCCTAGTAATGACAGGAGCACACACTGCCCCCTGCTGGTGTGATGATGTGGGGGCCATGGCATTGGACAGTCACCCCTAGTAATGATAGGAGCACACACTGCCCCCTGCTGGTGTGATGATGTGGGGGCCATGGCATAGGACAGTCACCCCTAGTAATGATAGGAGGACACTGCCCCCTGCTGGTGTGATGATGTGGGAGCCATAGTATAGGACAGCCATCCCTAGTAATGACAGGAGCACACACTGCCCCCTGCTGGTGTGATGATGTGGGGGCCATGGCATAGGACAGTCACCCCTAGTAATGACAGGAGCACACACTGCCCCCTGCTGGTGTGATGATGTGGGGGCCATGGCATAGGACAGCCAGTCTCTGTATGCTCACATCTCCTGTAGGGTGCGGTATGTTTTTGTCATAGCTTGGAGTTGCGGCAAGGACATGACTTGTGAGGCCAGAACATGTAATGTGCTTTAAACAATGGAATGATCCAGACACATGTTTGTATTCATGTTAGAGATAAGATATGGCGCAGCAGTATATAAAGTGCCGCCCGACATGTGACCAGCGGAAATATAGGAAGAAGAGGAACATCGGCAGCTCACCAATACTGAGTAAGTGACGGGATTGTGTGTGATTATTATTTTACTCTATTGTAATTTAATTACAAATTAACTTATATGGGAATTTATCTATGGATCTATGTATGTGATCTATTATCTACATGTCATCTACCTATGAGTGCATCTATCTATCTTCCTATTTACCTACCTATCATCCTATCCATCTATCTCCTATCTATCTATCTATCTATCTATCTATCTATCTATCCCATATCTATCTATCTATTATCTATCCTATATCTATCTCATATTTATCTATCTATCTATCTACCTATCTCCTATCTATCTATCTATCTATCTATCTATCTATCTCCTATCTACCTATCTATCTATCTATCTATCTATCTATCTATCTATCTATCTATCTCCTATCTACCTATCTCCTATCTATCTATCTATCTATCATCTATCTACCTATCTAAGAATCTAGGAGGTAGACAACTATCATTGATATTTGACTTTTTAATGGGGAGCCCTCATGTCATACATCTATATCCTATTATAGGATCGGCAGACATGTATGTACCCGCTAACTTTACGCAATCCCTGGAAAATGGCATTAAAAAAATCTTTGAGGATTACATGAACAGTTGGCGTAAGAATGACACCATTAAGGCCAATCAATTACAGGACACGCTCAACGCGGAGAACTTCAACTACGTCATCCTGTACCTCATGGTGATGATTGGGATGTTCTCCTTCATCGTCGTGTCCGTCTTGGTGAGCACCACCCGCTCCAAGAGGCACAAACCCCTGGACGACCAGGATCCTTACAGCAGATACATCGCCAATGACTTCTCCGAGTCAAAAGGAATGGTCCTAGAAAACCCCAGCGCCAGGTCATATTCGGCCCCCATGTCCCCATAGAGGGAATCTTGTCTGACCATCATGGACCCCAACCTAATCTTGTCACATAGTTTGCTTACGTTTCAGATATATGACTCAGGATCAGTTCATTATTGGGGTCCCAACCTGTGACCACCGGATGGTGACTAGAAGATCACAGCACTGCTTCTAGTATCATCCTGATGCCTCAGATGTGACCCATAGTGTTCCCATATTGTAGTCCAGAATTCATATACTACTATTACGTGACAGGTCTTATGGTTCCTCATGGATGGTCTAAATATTCAAGCACTTGGACAATGCCCAATCATCCATATCTACAAGTGCAGGATCCAAAAATAAAGAACATATGGAAGGTACTTTATAACTACCCCATAGTATCAGCCCATGGAGCTCTGCCAAATTATTCATTCAAGGGCCCCACTGCATACCTCTGGACTGAGGTTCCCTGGGACCACCAAATAAAATGTATTCTTTGGACTTACCCTCTACCGATTACTTAGACCTTATTAGCCTCCAAAGTGGTTTGTCTTCTACTAACACTAGGCCTGTGCCCACTGTAGGAACCCTCTTCTGCTAACATTGGGTAAAAGCCTAGGTCCACTAGACCTTCTGGGATACTTCTTGTTCTAACATTGGGTTAGAGCCTGGGCCCAGTGTAGAATCCCTCTTCTACTAACATTAAGGAAGAACCTGGACTCACTGGAGGATCCTGGTTCTTCTAACATTGGGTAACATCCTGGGCTCACTGAAGGATCCTTCTTCAAACATTGGGTTACGACCTCAGTCCACTGGAGCATCTTTTTCTTCTAACACTGGGTTAGAGCTTGGGCCCACTAAATGAAAAGTAGGCTTGGGCCTACTAGAGGATCCCTTTTCTTCAAATGTTACGTTACAGTACATGTCGAGTGAAGTTCCTACTTCATCTAACATTGGGTTAGAGTCAGGGCTAGAGATGAGCGAGTATACTCGTCCGAGCTTGATGCTCGTTCGAGTATTAAGGTACTCGAAACGGCTCGTTGCTCGGACGAGTATTTCCCCTGCTCGAGATCGAGCATTTAATTAAAAAAACACAGTGAAGAACAATGAAGAATAGAATAAAAACAGTGAACACAGGATCATTTAAGTGAAAAACACAGTGCAGAACACAGTGAAGAATAGATTACAGATGTTCGGCACATCTGCTTACTTGTCGGAAGATACGCGCGGAACGGTGCGAACAAAATAGTATGTGAAGAACAATATATATGTGTGAAGAACACATTGAAGAACACGGTGAGCAGGACAGAGACATCGGGGAACAGGACAGAGACATCGGGGAGCAGGACAGAGACATCGGGGAACAGGACAGAGACATCGGGGAGCAGCGCAGAAACATCGGGGAGCAGCGCAGAGGCATCGGGGAGCAGCGCAGAGGCATCGTAGAGCAGCGCAGAGGCATCGGGGAGCAGCACAGAGGCAATGGGGAGCAGCACAGCGGCATCGGGGAGCAGCGCAGAGAGATCGGGAAGACTTCAGTGGAAGAAGAGGAGCGGATCCCGGGACAGCGTATCTTCCGACAAGTAAGCAGATGTGCCGAACATCTGTAATCTATTCTTCACTGTGTTTTTCACTGCGTTTTTCACTTAAATGATCCTGTTTTCACTGTTTTTATTCTATTCTTCACTGTTCTTCACATCTGATAACTTGTCGGGAGATAATATACGCGCGGAACAGTGAAGAATAGATTGCAGATGTTTCCATACATCTGATAACTTATCAGAAGACATTCTTTTTCAAATAAATAACACATTTTATTCCCGAACCATGGTCCCTTTGAAAAATGCTCGAGTCTCCCATTGACTTCAATGGGGTTCGTTATTCGAGACGAGCACTCGAGCATCGGGAAAAGTTCGTCTCGAATAACGAGTACCCGAGCATTTTAGTGCTCGCTCATCTCTAGTCAGGGCCAACTATGGAATCCCTTTTTTTGATAACATTAGGTTAAAGCTAGAGATGAGCGAACACTAAAATGCTCGGGTACTCGTTATTCGAGACGAACTTTTCCCGATGCTCGAGTGCTCGTCTCGAATAACGAACCCCATTGAAGTCAATGGGAGACTCGAGCATTTTTCAAGGGGACCAAGGCTCTGCACAGGGAAGCTTGGCCAAACACCTGGGAACCTCAGAAAAGGATGGAAACACCACGGAAATGGACAGGAAACAGCAGGGGCAGCATGCATGGATGCCTCTGAGGCTGCTTAATCGCACCATTATGCCAAAATTATGGGCAACAGCATGGCCATGACAGAGTGACAGAATGAAGCTAGATAGCATCTAAAACATGCAATAATTGACCCTGACACTATAGGGGACGGCATGCCGAGGCAGCGGCAGCAGGCTAGAGAGTGTCATGGCGACATACCCTAATTGGACTCAGGCTTCAAACCAATGGGTGGCAGAGAGGAACCAAAGGAGGTGAGCAAGAAGCGCTCAAATAATATCGGTACATGATAAAAGTTTGCCAGTATATTTTGTGGATTACACAGCAGGGTGGCGACAAAGTTAACAACTTTGATGTGGAATCCATGAAAACAACCCAAATTTGTGCCTGACACACCTCGTTTGATAAAGGGACGATGTATGGAGGCAGCTATATGGACGACTTTTGGAGGTAGCAATGGAGACAACGTGTGGAGGCTGCTATGGAGACAATTTAATTTGGATAGTGCCTGTATGTGGCAGTCCCAAAAATTTTTCAAACCAGAGGAGCAGGTAGGTGGCCCTCCAGAAAAATGGAATAGATTGAGTGCCTGTATGTGGCAGTCCCAAAAAGTTTTCAAACCAGAGGAGCAGGTAGGTGGCCCTCCAGAAAAATGGAATAGATTGAGTGCCTGTATGTGGCAGTCCCAAAAATTTTTCAAACCAGAGGAGCAGGTAGGTGGCCCTCCAGTAAAATGGAATAGATTGAGTGCCTGTATGTGGCAGTCCCAAAAAGTTTTCAAACCAGAGGAGCAGGTAGGTGGCCCTCCAGTAAAATGGAATAGATTGAGTGCCTGTATGTGGCACTCCCAAAAAGTTTTCAAACCAGAGGAGCAGGTAGGTGGCCCTCCAGTAAAATGGAATAGATTGAGTGCCTGTATGTGGCAGTCCCAAAAATTTTTCAAACCAGAGGAGCAGGTAGGTGGCCCTCCAGTAAAATGGAATAGATTGAGTGCCTGTATGTGGCACTCCCAAAAATTGTTTAAAACAGAGGACCGGGTAGGTGGCCCTCCAGAAAAATTAAATGCATAAAGTACTATAGCAAGAGCCAGTGGGCCCTGTCAAAAAACAGCCAGTTTCCTCTGCTTTACTGTACAAAGAGGAGGAGAAGGAGGAAAATGAGGAGGAGGAGGAGTGGATAAATTATTCAGGTTGAGCTTCCTTCACCTGGTGGAGATTGGAAATTCTGAGAAATCCAGCCTTTATTCATTTTAATAAGCGTCAGCCTGTCAGCGCTGTCAGTCGACAGGCGTGTACGCTTATCGGTGATGATGCCACCAGCTGCACTGAAAACCCGCTCGGACAAGACGCTAGCGGCAGGGCAGGCAAGAACCTCCAAGGCGTACAGCGCCAGTTCGTGCCACATGTCCAGCTTTGAAACCCAGTAGTTGTAGGGAGCTGTGTGATCATTTAGGACGATGGTATGGTCAGCTACGTACTCCCTCACCATCTTTCTGTAAAGATCAGCCCTACTCTGCCGAGACTGGGGACAGGTGACAGTGTCTTGCTGGGGTGACATAAAGCTGGCAAAAGCCTTGTAAAGCGTACCCTTGCCAGTGCTGGACAAGCTGCCTGCTCGCCTACTCTCCCTCGCTACTTGTCCCGCAGAACTACGCACTCTGCCGCTAGCGCTGTCAGAAGGGAAATACTGTTTCAGCTTGTGCACCAGGGCCTGCTGGTATTCATGCATTCTCACACTCCTTTCCTCTGCAGGGATGAGAGTGGAAAGATTTTGCTTGTACCGTGGGTCCAGGAGAGTGAACACCCAGTAATCGGTGCTGGAATAAATTCTTTGAACGCGAGGGTCACGGGATAGGCAGCCTAGCATGAAATCTGCCATATGCGCCAGAGTACCAACGCGTAAGAATTCACTCCCCTCACTGGCCTGACTGTCCATTTCCTCCTCCTCCAACTCCTCCAACTCCTCTTCTTCTGCCCATACACGCTGAACAGTGAAGGACTCAACAATGGTCCCCTCTTGTGTCTCGCCAACATTCTCCTCCTCTTCCTCCTCATCCTCCTCCACCTCCACCTCCTCCGATATGCGCTGAGAAACAGACCTAAGGGTGCTTTGGCTATCAACAAGGGAATCTTCTTCCCCCGTCTCTTGTGACGAGCGCAAAGCTTCCGACTTCATGCTGACCAGAGAGTTTTTCAACAGGCCAAGCAGCGGGATGGTGAGGCTGATGATGGCGGCATCGCCACTGACCATCTGTGTTGACTCCTCAAAGTTACTCAGCACCTGACAGATATCAGACATCCACGTCCACTCCTCATTGTAGACTTGAGGAAGCTGACTGACCTGACTACCAGTTCTGGTGGAAGTTGACATCTGGCAGTCTACAATCGCTCGGCGCTGCTGGTAAACTCTGGATAACATGGTCAGTGTTGAATTCCACCTCGTGGGCACGTCGCACAACAGTCGGTGAGCGGGCAGTTGGAGGCGGCGCTGCGCTGCCCTGAGAGTGGCAGCATCTGTGCTGGACTTCCTGAAATGCGCACAGATGCGGCGCACCTTCGTGAGCAAATCTGACAGATTGGGGTATGTCTTGAGGAAACGCTGAACTATCAGATTTAACACATGGGCCAGGCATGGCACATGTGTCAGTCTGCCGAGTTGCAGAGCCGCCACCAGGTTACGGCCGTTGTCACACACAACCATGCCTGGCTTCAGGTTCAGCGGTGCCAGCCACAGATCAGTCTGCGCCGTGATGCCCTGTAATAGCTCTTGGGCGGTGTGCCTTTTATCGCCTAGGCTCAGCAGTTTGAGCACCGCCTGCTGTCGCTTAGCGACGGCACTGCTGCTGTGCCTAGAGCTACCGACTGATGGCGCCGTGCCCACGGATGGTAGTTCGGAGGAGGAGGTGGAGGAGGGGTGGGAGGAGGAGGAGGCATAGTAGGCCTGAAACACCTGGACCGAGGTAGGCCCCGCAATCCTCGGCGTCGGCAGTATATGACCAGCTCCAGGGTCAGACTCGGTCCCAGCCTCCACCAAGTTAACCCAATGTGCCGTCAGCGATATATAGTGGCCCTGCCCGGCAGCACTCGTCCACGTGTCCGTGGTCAGGTGGACCTTGTCAGAAACGGCGTTGGTCAGGGCACGGGTGATGTTGTCTGACACATGCTGGTGCAGGGCTGGGACGGCACATCGGGAAAAGTAGTGGCGGCTGGGGACCGAATACCGAGGGGCGGCCGCCGCCATGAGGTTGCGAAAGGCCTCGGTCTCTACTAGCCTATAGGGCAGCATCTCCAGGCTAAGCAATCTGGAGATGTGCACATTAAGGGCTTGGGCGTGCGGGTGGGTTGCACTATATTTGCGTTTCCGCTCCAGCGTCTGGGGTATGGAGAGCTGAACGCTGGTGGATGCTGTGGAGGATCGTGGAGGCGACGATGGGGTTTTTGTGGCAGGGTCCTGGGCAGGGGGCTGACTATCAGCTGACACAGGGGAAGGAGCAGTGGTGTGCACGGCCGGAGGTGAACGGGCTTGTTGCCACTGAGTGGGGTTTTTAGCATTCATATGCCTGCGCATACTGGTGGTAGTTAAGCTAGTAGTGGTGGAACCCCTGCTGAGCCTGGTTTGGCAAATGTTGCACACCACAGTCCGTCGGTCATCCGGTGTTTCCTTAAAGAACCTCCAGACTTCTGAAGATCTAGCCCTCGCCGCAAGAGCCCTCACCACGGGAGCTTCACTAGTTGACACATTTGGCGCTGATGCACCAGCTCTGGCCCTGCCTCTCCATCTGGCCCCACCACTGCCTCTTCCAACCTGTTCTGGTCGAGGACTCTCCTCCGTCTCAGAAGCACTGTGTTCACCCGGCCTCTCAACCCAGCTTGGGTCTGTCACCTCATCATCCTCCGATCCCTCAGTCTGCTCCCCCCTCGGACTTCCTGCCCTGACAACAACTTCCCCACTGTCTGACAACCGTGTCTCCTCATCGTCGGACACCTCTTTACACACTTCCACTACGTCAAGAAGGTCATCATCACCCACAGACTGTGACTGGTGGAAAACCTGGGCATCGGAAAATTGCTCAGCAGCAACCGGACAAGTGGTTTGTGACTGTGGGAAGGGTCCAGAAAACAGTTCCTCAGAGTATGCCGGTTCAAATGCCAAATTTTCCTGGGAGGGGGCAGACTGGGGGGGAGGAGGCTGAGGTGCAGGAGCTGGAGGAGTGGCGATTTCGGTGACATGGGTGGACTGCGTGGAAGACTGACTGGTGGACAAATTGCTCGAAGCATTGTCAGCAATCCACGACATCACCTGTTCGCACTGTTCTGGCCTCAACAGTGCTCTACCACGAGTCCCAGTAACTTCAGACATGAACCTAGGGAGTGTAGCTCTGCGGCGTTCCCCTGCTCCCTCATAAGCAGGTGGTGTCTCACCCCGCCCAGGACCACGGCCTCTGACCCCTGCAGTAGTTGGACGCCCACGTCCCCGCCCTCGTCCTCTACCCCTAGCCCTCGGGTTAAACATTTTTAAAATGAGAGTTATAACTTTAATTTTTTTTTAACTTTTTTTTGTGTTTTTTGTTTTTTTTGTTTTTTTTTGTGTTTTTGAGTTTTTAAAACCAAACGATGCTATCCTATTGCTATGGCTATTTTCTAGCCAAGTATGAAAGCACACTACTATGCCAGATGAGATGACACTGAGTTATTAAACAAAATAAACGTAAAATAAAAAAGGACAAATGGCAGACTGTGCCTAATTGAAATCCAACCCCTACTAAATTTTCCCACTTCGGTCTTTGCTATGGATATGTGCGTCACTAAGCGCAAAACACAGCGGTCGCAAGTCTCACTACAAATTGCTCAGAATTGGCTAGTACATGCACTGCAGCAAGTACAGCCACCAGCAGATCAACCAGAAATCAAATATATAGAACGCTACTGTAGGCGTAAGTAAGCTGTTTGGATTCTCCTATGGCTATTTTCTAGCCAAGTATCAAAGCACACTACTATGCCAGATGAGATGACACTGAGTTAGTGCCTAATTGAAATCCAACCCCTACTAAATTTTCCCACTTCGGTCTTTGCTATGGATATGTGCGTCACTAAGCGCAAAACACAGCGGTCGCAAGTCTCACTACAAATTGCTCAGAATTGGCTAGTACATGCACTGCAGAAAGTACAGCCACCAGCAGATCAACCAGAAATCAAATATATAGAACGCTACTGTAAGGGTAAGTAAGCTGTTTGGATTCTCCTATGGCTATTTTCTAGCCAAGTATCAAAGCACACTACTATGCCAGATGAGATGACACTGAGTTAGTGCCTAATTGAAATCCAACCCCTACTAAATTTTCCCACTTTGGTGTTTGAGGTGGATATGTGTGCCACTAAGAGCTAAACACAACGGTAGCAAGTCCCCCTGCTAATTCCTCACAAAATGGTACTAGATGCAAATAAAAAAAAAAAAAGTATAACGTTATTGTAGCCCTAAGAAGGGCTGTTGGGTTCTTGGAGAATCACTCCTGCCTAACAGTAAGCTAATAGAACACCCTAACGCTTTCCCTGACCAGCAGCAGCTCTCTCCCTAGCGGCATCCAGACACAGAATGATCCGAGCAGCGCGGGCAGCGGCTAGTCTATCCCAGGGTCACCTGATCTGGCCAGCCAACCACTGCTATCGACGTGTAAGGGTACCACGTCATGCTGGGTGGAGTGCAGAGTCTCCTGGCTTGTGATTGGCTCTGTTTCTGGCCGCCAAAAAGCAAAACGGCGGGAGCTGCCATTTTCTCGAGCGGGCGAAGTATTCGTCCGAGCAACGAGCAGTTTCGAGTACGCTAATGCTCGACCGAGCATCAAGCTCGGACGAGCATGTTCGCTCATCTCTAGTTAAAGCCTTGGCCCACTGAAGGATTCTTCTTCTAACATTTGGTTAAAGCCCTGGCCCAATGAAAGATCCTTCTTCTTCTAACATTTGATTTGAGTCTAGCACCACTGGAGGATCCCTATTTTTACAGTCCAGGGAAATGGGGTCATATGTGGATCACACTGACTTCACACCATGCACAGGATGAGATTCCTTGCATCATACAGAAATATGATGCAAAGATTGCCTAACTGCTTAGATCTGACTGGAACTGTGCAAATGCTGCAGTTTGGCCTGATTTCTGTATGATGCAAGGACCCCCCGTTTTGTGCAATGTGTGCAGTCCGTGGGAACGCAAAGGGAAAAATAATTTTTTTTCTATGTCACTAAAACACAACCTAAATTTCTCCTTGACAAGACTCACAAACAGAGGTTGAACGTGAGTCATGGTAATAGTGTGATTTTGTGTTATCAGATATTGAAGGTACAGGGCCTGTGTAGCAGAAGACCCATTTCCTTTGTCCCTATGACAACACTTACTGTTCCAATGCTTGGATAGTGTTATCTTAGGCACATGGGGTCTCAGCAATTATTCTTATGTAGAAAATATGTTAGAAAATAGAAGTCACAATGGTTCTATAACGTTATAATTTGCATTTTAAGGGTTTTTCCTAGTTCTCCTCCTTCACCCATTAGGATTTGAGTATAACTGGATGTAGGAGTGATTTCCTTACAGGCTGCTGCCCAGCACACGTCCATATCAATGACCTTAATGTTTTATCTTGCAGCTTTGTTGGTTACGGATGTGATTTTATGTGACCGCGCTGCGTACGATTGTTTTCCACCTAGAAAGGATTTCTTATCACACAGCAAGGACAAAGTGGAATTCATGTAACCTTCAAAGTATTCTTGTTTGTAATATAAAGTTATGATTTTCCCAGGAGGAAAAATACAGAAATAATATAAGTGGGAACAGACACCAGCAACAAAAATCACTAAATTAAAGGGGTTGGCCACTTTACCTCATGTTTTTGTAATATGTGTAAGTGTGTGTGTGGGGGGGGGGGGGGGGCAGGGTATGAGGTAATTTACAAAAATATACATCTACTATTAGTTCTGTCTTGATATATTAAGTGAAGCCTCCTGTATTTTACCTCATCAGCCAGACATTCCTGTCCATAAAATGGCCGCCGATGGAGGGTCATGTGATCTCTATCTGTTCCTGAATAATATGAAATACTAAAGAGCACATTATCTCCATGTGCATGTACATAACACATGAGCAGTCGGGACAACTCAGTTTGTGTAAAAGGATGAAGACCAAAATGGTTGTCCCAACCTTCTACCTCTTTTTTTTACCTCAGGGATGTCCACATTACCGAATAGGGAAGGGGGACGTAGCTAGTGCCATCACAATCTTTAATCTGAAGTTGATGTGTAAGACAACCATCAACCTTCACCATTATGAAAAATGGAACATAGTAGGTAGAGGAACCTAAGTACCAGGCTTTGACGTAAGAAGGAGCCATTTTGCTATTGCTGGGAGGCTGAATCTTCCATGTAACGCCTACAGTATATGGTCATCCTTTGAAGTCTCGTAGAAGCAAGTGTATGGTGTGATGGCTGAGTATGCGCCTCACCGCTCCATTCACCCCGACACCCGTTGAGGGTCACAGTAGTCACAATGATAGTTGTGGGTCATTGGTAAAAAGGGGTTGTCCAGTAAGAAATAAATACATGTAAAGGCGCTCTTCAGGGGTCACTAAAATATGAGTTACATCTTTCTGCTCTCCAGCATGGTTGGTCACATGTTCCCATTGTACTTCAGGTGTCTCCGGAAAGTGCGTCACTATTCCAACAAGTGACCTCTCCTTTCCTGTAGTTTCCCGAGACACCAAGGTCCGATGCAGGGGCGTAACTTGAGTGGGTGCAGAGGTTGCGGTCACACCAGGGCCCAAGAGGTTTAGGGGGCCCTTATGGTGTCACTTTCCCATATGAGAAGACTATTACTATAAACTGTACATTATAGTCTGGGGCCTGGCACAGACTTTGCACTGGGGCCCATCAGCTTCTAGTTACCCCACTGGTCCGATGCATTAATACTGGTGCAGCCTGGGATCAGGCAGAAAAATCATTGTTGTGATCCCTCCGAAGTTCCTTTACATGTCATTTTATCTGACTGGACAACCTGTTTAATGGCGGCTTTCATCACATAAGTCAATTTGGAGGTGGTTCATTCAGTACAGACTGGAATAGGAAGACTATGGGACTACATCTACTATCCACCTTGTGTTATTTTATTATTATCAACACTCAGAACATTGTGCATTATTATTTAGGAATACAAAACATGTAAAAATTCTTCTTCATTGTGAACTTTAAGTGTTATACAAAAATTCAGTTTGTGACTTATAATTGTGTTAATAAAGTGTAAATTGTGTTTTTCTGCTTCTATACGTCCATTGTTGTGCGTTGGGGGTTGTGTATTTGGTTACACCAGGGACTTGGTGCTGCCCTCTGGGCTGGAGAACACACTTCTTTCTCCATAGTAATGGCCGCCATCCTCATGATTAGACAATGGACAGCATCGAGTCCCACTATAAAAGACAGGGGTGCTAGTGACGACGGTGCTCATGCGGGGAGAGTTTGGAGGTGTCAACGAGTAATTGTTATTGTTTGTGCATTTTTTGAGGGAGATCTTATAAGTTGTAGGTGTCTCATACATGGTCATGACGTATTCAGTGTCTTCAGGTTTGTTTTCTACCATCGTAATCTTCGTCAGGAGAGATTTCAACACAATAAGAATGCAAATGAATCCAAAGATGAAGATCCCATCTCCAAGGGAGATGGTAAACTGGTAGTCACCAAAGGTCTCATTGGGGAACGTCCTGGACTGCTGGACGAGGCATTTTACAGGATGGGGATGGACATCTGTGTCATTTGACCAGTCGATTGGGTTGTAGCTGAATTTAATATGGTCCTATAATTAGAAAAGAAAAAAGCCTGAAATAGGTTTGTAGATCATAGATAAAGTCCTCTCCGCTAAACACTTCATAAAACCTTAACTTTTAGTCTCTGGTGTAACTAGGAGAGGCAGGGCCCCATAGAAATCTTAAGGGGTCCCTTTTCCCTATTGCAATAAAACACAACATAAAACACATCTATTTCGTAAATGCAATGTTGACCACAGTGTGATTAGGCAAATCTCCTCTTCTCAGCTTAAAAACGCACACATTAATGCCACATGTGAACGCACCCTGAGGGCGCTTTCACACAATGCGTTGCGTCACGTTTTTGATGCATTCCATAGGCTTCAGCCTTGATCACATGCTGCGATCACGATTCAAGCCTTTGGAATGCGTCAAAAAGGCAATTAAATAATGCGATGCAATGCATCCTGTGAACATGCCCTCACCGTGCGTTCATACGTTCAATTTTTCAGATGCAGTTTTTGAATCCCAAACCAGGAGTGGAGTGAAAATAGAGGAGTAGCAGCACTTCTTAGGCTGGTGCCACACATAGCGCTTGCAAAGGCAAACAAAGTAGCGCCCACCGGGCCGGGCCTCGGCCCGATCGCATCGGCGTTTCTATGAAAACGCCTGCCATCGGGAACGAGTCGCCGGTGTTTTGCGTTAAATTAACCGATTGTGTGGCACCAGCCTTAACCCCTTAAGGACACAGGGTTTTTTCGCTAATTTCTCGCTCTCTACCTTCAAAAATCCATAACTTTTTTCTGTGTACAGACCTGTGTGAGGGCTTATTTTGTGCGTAACAAATGTTACTTTCCCGTGATGTTATTTATTATTCCATGCCGTGTACTGGGAAGCAGGAAAAAAATTTGCAAATGTGGAAAGATTTACATGCATCACGTTCTTGTGGGCTCAGTTTTTGCGACTTTCACTCTTCGCTCCAAATAACACCTCTGCTTTATTCTGGTTCGGTGCGATCGCGGTGATACCAAATTTATTCAGGTTTTATTGCGTTTTAATACATTTTCAAAAATTAAACGAATGTGTAAGAAAAAGGAAAAATTTTTTTGCCATCTTCTGACACTAATAACTTTTTCATACTTTGGTGCACGGAGCTGGGGGAGGTGTCATTTTTTGCGAAATAAGCCGACGTTTTCATTGCTGCCATTTTGAGGTCTGTGCGACATTTTAATCACTTTTCATTACATTTTTTATGTCATGTAAAAAGGTGTAAAAGTCGCATTTTGGACATTTAGGCGCCATTTCCCGTCTCGGAGGTCACTGTCGGTTATAACCGGTTTTGATAGATCGGGCATTTTGGGACGTGACGATACCTTATGTGTGATTTTTACTGTATTATATTTAATATCAGTTCTAGGGAAAGGGGGGCGATTTGAATTTTTAATATTTTATAAATTTTTTGAAACTTTTTTTTTTTCACTATTTCTTAGACCCTCTAGGGTACATTAACCCTAGATGGTCCGATCATTCCTACCATATACTGCAATACTACTGTATTGCAGTATATGGAGTTTTTGCACATGATTCATTACAATGAGCCACTGGCAAGCACCGACCGCAGGTGATAGCGATGGGTCTTTGCTGCAATATGCAGCAAAGCCCATCTCTGTATGAAGAGGGCTCAGCCCTCTCCTCTCAAACAGCTGAAGAGGAGATTTGTCTAATTTCATTGGTGTCAACATTGTGTTTACAAAAAAACAGGTGTTGACGTAATGTTAATGCATGCGTTTACAAAGCGCAATGTTGACAACAATGTAATTAGGCAAATCTCCTCTTCAGCTGTATGAAAACGCATGCGTTAGACGCAAACAAAACCCAACGTGTGACCGCAGCCTAAACAAACTGAAAATGGATGCGTTTTTATATGTTTACCATACATTTAGCTTGAACTATTTTTCTTAATTTCTGGAAGTGTAAGCAGCTGTGAAATGGATTATATCCAGCAAAACAAATGGTAAACATACAAAAACGCATGCGATCGGCAATCAGCGCCCGGTGTCTTGTATTGTGTAAATGCACCGGGAGCGGATTGCTGATCACATGAGTTTGCATAGAAACGTATAGATGATCGGTCAGGGGCTGCGCGAGTGCGTTTTGATTCTGTTACAAAACACTATTGTGTGACATCACGATCCGTTTCCTGCAATCTCTGGTTCTGATGCTTCTGGGCTGGGAATGGGTCATGTGATAGATACATAATCTGAATAATAAGCTAGAATCACAGCACAGAGCAAGACAAGTGTAATAATGGAGATCATAACCCTCACCTGATCTGGGCTGACGGAGGAGGCAGCGGCGGCCAGGACCAGCAGCAGAGATTCCCTGCACAGGAGGCCCAGGATCCGCATTCCCTGTAGTTTTGGGTTATAATGTATAGAAGACATGGGGTGACGTCTCTTTCCTAGTGTCTGTGTCTCCATCCTCCCTGCAGCCTGAGACTGGCTGCACCTGCCTCCTTCTGCCCCAGCTGCCCCCAGCATGCTCCAGGAGGGGCAGTTTCCTTCTCATACAATGTTTCAGGCCAAGAACTGACGTTGCTGTAAAAAGGAAGTTGTGCACATACAACGTGATCTCTACTCACTTCTAATGCCGTTCCAACAAAATGTGAGAAAGCGCACTCACCCTGAGGAGAGTGTTGTATCCTTTTCCAGAATTCTCAGCATACATTGCCTTTAAGACTCCGTACTCCATTAAAGTGGTATATACCCCTTTCTAGCCACTAGGTGGCAGTCCCTGGATACTTAAACTTTTACAGAACTTTCTTTCTGTGATTATAACTAGTGATGTACAGGCAGTCCCCGGGTTACGTACAAGATAGGTTCATTAGGTTTGTTCTTAAGTTGAATTTGTATGTAAATCGAAACTGTATATTTTATAATTGTAGATCCAGACAGAATTTCTTTTTGCCTCAGTGACAAATGGAGTTTAAAATTTTTTGCTGTAATGGACCAAGGATCATCAATAAAGCTTCATTACAGACACCTTACAGCTGATCATTGCAGCCCGGGACTATAGTAACATCCAGAGAGCTACACCAGAGGTCATAGGGGGCAGAGGGGTCCGTCTGTAACTAGGGGTCGTCTGTAAGTCGGGTGTCCTTATGTAGGAGACCACCTGTATAATAATAATGGATGATAATAAGTAAGATGCAGCAGGCTTGGATTCTTTTGCTTTGTTGCACAGCTCCCCTACTGATGTTTAAAGGGGCTTCCCAGACTTTTATATTGGGCATTATTTATTACATATCCACAAGAAATATAATAAATACTTTTGCGACCCCATTTTACATCAAACGGTGTTTTCCCGAAAATAGCCCAAGCTGGTTACTCCCATTGAAACTGCACCCATCAGGGACAACCCCTTTTTAAAGGGAATCTGTCACCATGATTTACCAGCTTTAACTAGCTGTTTTGTTATCTAGGGCTGAGCCTCACAAGCCCCCCATACATATATTTTTATAGTCCAGTAGCTCCTTCTGTGGCAAAACTTCACTTTAGAAATATGCAGATGAGGCTGAAGTGCCTGGGGCGGCGTTACCCGAGCGCCTAGGGCGGCATGGGGGGCATGTGTGGGCATGTGTGGGCAGTTAGCTCAGGTAAGTCAATCATGAAGAAGTTTTTCTTTATGGATAGCAATTAGTTTAAAGTGCGTTCCATCCCTGGCACATTACTGTTTAGCTGATGGATGGGGAGTAGTGATGGGTCATTAGCAAACGAGTTGGCATGAAGAACCGCCTCTTTCCCGTGAACAATGAGATCTGGCTCCCTTCAGTGAGCTGATAGCTCACTTAACCCCACCCCTAATCCTGTTAAAATCCGGTTGAAAGTGGAGTGAAGTGACTGAGGCTCCATATTATAACTTTTTTAAGGGGCAGTTCAGGAGCCAGAAGAGGCGACTCTTCTTAGTGAGTAGAGCCTAATGATCCAGGTCATTAAGAAGAGCCGGACTCATGGGCTAATCACTAATGGGGACAGCGCTGTGACTGCATTTAGATCAGTGGAATATGGGGGGGGGGGAGGATTCCAAAATAGTGTCATCTGCTCAAGGTTTGCGCTATATTCCCCTCTGCAGTCTGTAATTTTCTGTTGTTTCTGAGCTGGTGGAGGGAGACCTAGCTGCTGTGACTCACTGCTCCACCTTCCCCTTTCCATTGTCTTCAATGTAATCTGACATCTCAGTGAGCTTCTGTCCATCTTTCTACAAAGATGAAGTTCATCTGCTTTTTCAGCATGAACCTCATTTTATGAGGATGCAATTTTCGCTCAGCACCACCCACTGTGCACACATATCCTTTCACCATTTTTAAGAGGTCTTTAAACTGCACCAACCTAGAAGCTGTGTCTAGGTCATACTGCACGTTTCAAAATCATTAAACAAAGTGTGACTAGTGGGGGCCCTCAATTTCCACATAGACCTAGCTGCTGTGACTCTAGGCTCCGCCTCCCCATAGACATCTATGTAATCTGACACCTTAGTGAGAGAGAGTCAAGGAGGGAGGTCAAGAAGAGCCAAAGTAAGTAGAGAAGGAAGCCTTTTCCTCTGATATTTCAGAATACTATGAAGCTGCGGTTTACACTAAGTTTAATAAAAAATAGGTAAATCTGGCAGTGAAGGTGGAGGGGGAATGTTGATGAGAAGGTTTAGGGAACGGCTTGAATACATATGACTGCGTCCTGATTATCCGTTGGTTTTTTATCATCTGTCTTTGTCTTTTCGGCACTTCTTACAAGTTTCTTAAAGTGGTCGCCTAAACTTGTGATGCTGTCCATGTAGGAGGGGTTATCGTAACACTGAGGAGCCCCATGCGGAGATTTCATGGGTTTCTTCATTTTCTTGCACTCTCTTTGCATATATTCAGCAACGAATTCATCTACCACCGGTTCAGCATGTAACTGGTTAACCACCATGGATGAAATAATAATGAAGGCAAAAAATCCAATAACCACAATGATGAACCATCCGGCGTTGACCTGTTCCGAGGACAGATCTGTGGTCTGCAGTGGAGTAAAACTGCTGGGTGTGATTGGTGGGAGGATGGTATCCCAAATCTGCGATCCGTTCTGTGCCATTGTAGCATCACCAGCGGGGACTAAAATAATAGAGAAAAATAATATGAAAAAAATTGTATAATATTTTAGATGCTGCTAGATCCTTCAGATCTCTCTGTGGCTCTATGGATTCATTATACCTTACACATTGAGACCCCAGTAATTGGCTCTGATCTGCAAGAGACCTGGCAGCAGGTGTTCAATTCCCCCCACAGCGCCCCCAGAGGGGAAAGGAAACATTACACAGTGACATAAAAAGATTGATCATCCAATTCGAAACTCTCCAGAAACTTTGCTAATTTATGGGGGTTCTAATTTTTAAAAACACAGTAGAAAAAATAGATAAAAACCTTAAAATTAAAATCACCCCTGCTAGATATTGCTGCTTCTCAGAATGCCCGATCTATCAAAATATAAAACCAGTTATTCCTGGGAGTGAACCCCGTAATGGAAAATATCCCCCAAATATCCAAGTTCGATTGAAATTCAATTTACCCAATACCCATTCCCTCTGCTATTGGGGGATGTAGATTTTTGTGGCCCCCTGTGCTGCCCTAAATGTTGGGTTTGGCTCATTATCACCTATTATCACCTATGGGAGGTATCCTTCCTTGGTATGTTGATTTTGTAGGGGTATTTCTGTTGTCAGAGGTTGGGGGCTTGAGGTTCCAAATCCTGGAAACAGGCAGCAGTCCCTCATCACAAGTGTTATGTGCACCTTTTATGGGATTTTAATGATTTATGTTGACCTGGATGGGACGTGAACCCAGAACTCCAGTACTGCAAGGCTATAGTGCTAACCACTGAGCCACAGTGCTGCCTTCTCCTCTTGATGTATCTCTAAAACCCCAACTCCCTGCCCCCTTTCGGCCCCATAGGCACGTCCCTCTATAAACTAACTCCGTCCTAACAAAGAGGCATTTGCCATATTCGCAAATTCTTAGCCGAGAAAGTGAACAAGTTATGAACTGAGAGAACTTTATGTACGTTCTTGTGTCATATCTTATGATTTATTATGGTGCCTAAAGGGTCAGTCGTCCAATCACATGCATTTTTTTCTAGAAAAATATCCGGGGTATGCGAAGCTGAAGATCGACTATATCTACTATACAGTATAACTAGACTAGAAGCAGAACATACGCGCCAACTCACCCGATAGCTCCGGGGGCTCACGATAAAGCCGGAGACCTTTCCCGAGCCATGGAAGATGGGCCAATCACCCGGGCCTACTGCAATATACTCATATGCCCACTACTCCAAAGTCACACCCCTGAAAAAGTGGTGGAGGTGAATGTCTTAAAAAATTTGGAGGCCGAAAGCAAAGTTATGTCTCAGAGCCCCCATATGCTAAATGTCACCCCTTTGCAGCTCGCCCCTTATGTCCTTTCCCTCCCACTAAACTGTAGGCGTAAGAAACAAGACCAAGAGGAGGTGGAAGATTACAGCATTGGGCAGCACCAAGGGGTGGAAAAGGAAATGGTGGCCTTCGCCCACTTCACCCACTTGCATTGCTGTGTGGGGCTCCACGAAGTTGTGTGGGACTGGGATGTGTTATGTGGAAATCCATCCACGTCCAAGTGGTGTCACCATATGATTGGCAGGGTAGATGACCTCCCATGGGTGCCGTAACTTAATATCAAGAGAATTTCATGACTTAGTATAGTTAAAGGGGTCTTCATGCTGGAATTTTTTTGTTTGAAGGTCAAAATGGCATTAAAAACACTAGTAATACTTCCCTGACTGATCCCAATCCAGCGCTCGCTATGTCCTACTCTTCTCTACTTCATGGTCCTACTAGGACAATCCCTGTTACCAGCAGTCACCAGTCTCAGTGATCGGCTGAGTGGTTAGTTATGGTTTGGGATCGGGAGGTAGAGGCTGGTGGGGTCCGGGGTAGGGTCACCACCTGCTCGTTGAATGTAGGGGGGGCTCTTGGGCAATATAGTTACCCGGCTCCTGTGTCTCTCAACTTTTTTTGGTAAAGTCCCTAGACACTGGTGGGAGAGCACCCATGTAATAACTGCCCATCCCCCACATATAGCAGCTCTCACGCTCCGGCCGTGTATTAGGTGTCAGCGCTTGTGTAGTTTTTATATCATGTGACTCGCACTCTTTTATGCGCCTTGTATTTGCTTACACAGCAGTCTATAATTTCATGGAATTATCCAGACGATGATTTTATATTGATTTAATCCCCTTGTTTTTGCATCTGACGTAACTTCACAAGAAAGTGATAGATAGGATTTCATCCCTGAAGATGAAGCGACTGCT